>NC_134563.1:12092481-12392481 GCF_025594145.1 Primulina tabacum | reverse complement strand
ATGGACTTCATAGTAGGATTACCAAAATCAAGACAAAGTCATGATGGGATTTGGGTAATTATTGAAAGATTAACGAAACCGGCATTTTCATACTAGTTCGGATGAATTATAACCTAGATAAATTATCCACCCTGTACATGGAAAATATAGTGAGATTATACGGGGTTCCGGTAAGTATATTATCTGATAGAGACCCAAAATTTGTATCACGATTTATGAAAAGTTTTCAAAAAGCCACGGGAACCAAAGTAACTCTCAGCACAGCCTATCATCCATAGACTGATGGCCAAAATTAAAGAACAATTCAAACCCTCTAGGAGATGTGCTCTGGATTTTCACGGGAATTGGAGCGAACAATTATCTCTGATAGAATTTGCCTATAATAACAGCTATCACAGTAGTATCGAAATGGCTCCGTATGGAGCATTGTATGGCTGAAAATGTAGGTCACCTCTGTACTGGGACGAAGTCGGAGAAAAGACTATCACTGGACCTGAGCTTGTTCAAGTAACCATTGACAAAGTAGACATAATTATGGAAAGACTTAAGGCAGCTCAAGATCGGCAAAAGAGCTGATCTGATTTAAAACGAAGATCATTGCAATTAGAGATCGGTGAAAAAGCTTATGTTAAAGTCTTCCCTATGAAAGGAATGGTTCGGTTCCGCATGTCTGGAAAACTAAATCCAAGATATGTCGAACCTTTCGAGATACTGGAAAAAGTGGAAACCCTAGCCTACCGACTGGCTTTACCACCAGACATGTCAAGAATTTACAACGTCTTCCACGTCTCACAGCTAAGGAAATATGTCTCAGACCCGAGTCACATTCTTAAAGTGGCACTGCTCATGATCGAAGGACACCTGAACGAAGAGCTGAAATATGAAGAGGTCCCTATCCAAATAGTGGACAAAGATCAAGTGCTGAGACACCGAACAATCCCATATGTCAAAATAGAGTGGTCAAATCATACTGAGCGAGAAGCAACTTGTGAATTGGAAGAAAGAATGCGAACTCAAAATATTCATCTCTTTAAAAGATCTATCTAATTAAAGTTTCGAGGGAGAAACTTCCAATAAGAAGGGTGGGATGTGAGGATTTGGAATTTCAAAGCAAATCATGTAAGCAATCACACTAGAAATTAAGCTCAAAACTTTAATCTTCAATAAACTCAACTATAAACTTAAAATTTCAGTTAACATGGCTCGAGGAAATAACTCAAAAGCTCAAGGATTAACACAAAACGGATCTATGCCATAAAAACCGCAACAATCGATGAGTCGTCACATGAGGAGTAAAACCACAGCTCATGAGCCTAATATTTTAGCTCAAGGAAGTTCATCCCTTCTTGTCCTAAAAGAACCTAAAATGGAGCTAGGAGAAGAGTTAAAGGACTAGAAAAAATTAATATTCAAGAAATGACCCTTAAGTTGGCCAAAATGACCCTAGAGTTTGGATGTAGTTTGACTAACTTAAGGCTACTTGGACCATAACCTTGGGCACTTGGAGGGCACATTTGGGCTGAATGGAGGGCAAAGGAAGGGCCATTGTTCACCTAAAAATACAACACCACATGCTGAAGAAAATCGTTCCTAAAAGCCTCTAAAATTTCGGCTCCCTCCCTACACTCAACCTCTCGGCTGACGCCATTGAAGAAAAAGAAGGAATGCTTGTTCCAGATATTTTGTGCAGGGAATTGAATCTTATACTGTAGCTTGTCCAAATTCGGTCACCGTTCGTCCAAGCTTGAACAAGTTTCGAACCGTATGTTTGAACTAACTGTAAGTGGGTTTTTGTTATGTAATTCTTTGTATTTTAAAATTTGTGTAAGAATATCATGACATACTTGTATGTGCGTGTAATCATTTTCGAAAATTTTGGAAAGGTATTTTAAAATCTCGATCGATATACATTTTGTGTCTTCTGTCTTTAATGATCTTGGATTCTATTGAGTCCTTTCGAAATTCTGATACGAACTGTTTGATAAATCTAACTTTTGGTAATACACTGTTATGATTTGAGTTGGATATGGAACGACGATTGTAAGTTTTGTCTGGCCCCTATCAGTGGGTATAAAAATGTGTTTTGGCCCCCATCAATGGGTTTAAAACTGTGTTCTGTATGGCCCCCATCAGCGGGTATAAAACAGTGTTCTGGCCTCATCCCTTAGAGGACTAACATATGGGAGACAATTTGACTATGGATGACGAGATGAATAACTGTGTTTTGTTTGTTCCGATCTCTTTTATTTTGAATTGTCTTGACAGTCACTGTTTTACATTTCGACTCTAAATTTGTTCTCTTATGATAAGTCGATATAGTAAGCTTTAAAAATTAGTTTTCAATTATCATTATATGTATCTATGGAAATTGATCGGCCTCCACTTGTTGAGTGTTTCCCAAAGCACTCACGCTTACATATCTTTTCAGATAAGACCGAGGAACAAGTGAATGATGAAGAACAAGAAACATTCTGGGGTTGGTGAACACATCAAGAGATTTTGGACAATTCTTTGTATTTCCTTTTATTTCGCTTCCGCATTACCAATGAAATTTTTATTCTGTTTTCATTGTAAAGACAATATTTATTATGAAAAATACAGGTTTTTTTGCTATTTACTATGAGGCTTAATTTTTTCAATAAAAAATTGATAAAAAATGGCAGATGTCACTGATGCCACAGTCCCGAGGCGTGACAACTCTTTTATCAGCCGGTTCTTGATCAGTTGTTTGACTAGGTCTTTTCTTAGATAGTTGTTGCTACTCTAGCTGCTGCTCCTTTTCCCTTTTTTTGTCAACACCTCCAACGTGCTTCGATAATATTCGGACTTCCGAAGTGACTTGAGACATAGCATGTAGCATTTTTTCTTGCATCAGATCCATTCTCTTTATCATGCTTGTTTGTACGAAATCCATTCGATTGATCTGCATGTCCTGAGTTTGGAAAAGTGCTGGAACTTTCATTCGGTCCTTCTTCAATTGATCTATTTGGGGACATAAGGAAGTGATATACTTACTAACCTGCTGGAGGCTCTTCACGATATTCTCCTTCATAGAATCAATCTTCAATGTATACAGTAGTTTGGTTGACTTCATATCAGAAACAGTTGAGATTAGCTTAATCAAACCAGACTGAATTTCTTCAAACAAAAAATCAGCGGCCATAGGTATTTGAGGAGACAGGGCTTCAGGTGTTTCTATATTTTCATCCTTGTCTTCTTCATTGAAATAACCATGTCCAGCTATGGTGCTTCAGCTTCGGCTTGAAATAATTCTATTTGTTCTGTTTGTCCTCTTGTCTTTAGCTGATTGCTCAGTTGTAAGGTTTAGCTGGATGTCAGTGGCAACTGACTCGATAACTTCCTCAATATTTGCCAATGACAACTAACTAGATTCACTGATTATCTTATTTGGAGGAGCAGTTGGAGGAGGTTGCCGAGGTTCAGTTGAAGATTCAACTGGAACTGCCCTGATTGGTATAGCAATGATAAGCTGTTCAGCTCTAGTTGGCTTCAATCTTTCATCTGTGAGAGTTCCCATAACAGCAATTGGTTTGGTCTTTTGTGACCTTGGCTTCTTCATGATTTTTGGAGAATGGGTTTTCTCTGATTAAGTTTCATTGACAATCAGTTTGCTCTTGATTGTATTTTTCTTAGCCACATCCTTGGTCTTCGCCTTCTTAACTTATTTTGGGAGCTGCCAGCATCCCAATCTCCTTTTTCACCTTGACAAATTGCTTAGAAGATATGTCCAGCTTAGTTTCGGCTGCTGAACATTCTTTGCATTGAAGACTTTAAATTTGGATTACTTTTCAACAGTCATCCACCAAAATTTTTGTCTTCAGAAGGTAGATGAGTGGCACAGCAAAACCTTTGGACTATTTGGAGGACTGAAGCATGTTCTTCAAGATGTTGAAAATGATAGCTGACCAGTTCAGTCTTCATCCATTCTTAATAGAAGTCATTACTTGAAATTTTTCAAGGGTGAGGGTAGCAAATGAGCCTGCCTTGGCGAGTACACCCTTGGCCACAATGTCAGCCAACAACTGAATTTTTGGCTTCAGCTCTTTCTTTGGATCAGATACCTTGATTTTTCCTCCATCAGAAGATAACAACGTCTACATCTCCTCAATATCAGAAAGTTTCACTTCAGAGAAGTGAGCTAAGCCATCAGAAGGTAGTTGGAAGAGAGTGCTGAAGGAGTCTTCGTCTATGATCAACAACTTACTGTTGATGGTTGTTGTGATTTTACCGTCAGCAGAGATGAATCTATTGGCAAATAAATCTTGAATCTCCTTGGGATAAATCTCCTAAGTTGATAACCCAAGAAATTTCTTCAACCTAGCTTCTTACAATTTTAGAAAAACACCTCGAACAGCTTCATCCTTGACAAAGAGGATTGACTCGAAATCGCATTAAGAATATACGGGGGTGTTTGGCTTGCCATTTTTCTGAATGTTTGAGTTTCTGCTAAGAAGAATGTTATGAGTGTACGAATTGTTCTGAAATTTGAAATGCTTGTAAAAGCACTGAATAGAAGTGACACAATTACTTATGTTGGTGACTGTTCAAATTTTTGGACACGTGTCAGTCCAAGATTAATTTGAATTAAAAACGTGTGAACGTGCAGTATAAACGTGAATAAAATTCGATTTGACTACGTGGGGCCACGTTACCAATCACTATTTTAACAGTATTAAATATGTAATTTTAACAGTCACATCATTTAATGTGGAATTTTATCGATAATCGGTTAACCTATATGATAAGATCAGTTAAGTCAATAACTGAGTGATCAGTTGAAAACTGAATTAGTTCAGTTAAAGACCAACTAACAATTTTCTTATCAGATAACCTAATTAAAATCGACATTCCTCCTAAATAAATGCATAAAATTAAAAAGAGTAAGGGAAACTCATTGTCTATGAATTAATTGTAGATGATTGACTGATGTCTCTTCATCATCTTCTGTTTAGTTGGTTGTATCGGCCTATAAATAGGATCAAACTCATCAGATACAAACTATTTTAGCAGATAATATTAATCAAAACATATGGACAAGGAAAGTAGTTCCAGGCAATCGAATCGTGCGGATAGTAATAGACTAGCAGCCGCAGCAGCGAAGAAAAAGGAAATTGAAGACCTTGTCTTCGCAAAAACATTGTCCACTTGGACAAAAGTTCAAGAGCTGCAGTCTATCAAACAGGAAAGAGGAGTTGCCACAAGAGAACAACTGGAAACTAAGATCAAGTATAAGTGACGACTCTTCATTATTCATACTTCAGATCTCCCAACTGATGAAGGACTATACTACCTGATGCTCATCAAAGAGTTATGGAGAGAATAGCCATCTCAGAGGACTTCAGGGGAACTTCCTTCGAAGAATTATCCAGTTGGATGTCCTCCTGGCTAAATGCAATAGAAATAGAACTAAATCTTGTAATAGCATATATGTTTTATCAATGAAATTTCTATTTTGATTCATTGATATTCATTAATTTTTATTGCTATGTTCTCTGCAACTATTTGATAACAACTAACTAACAACACTAACTGACATAAAATAATGCAAATAACATTAATATAAATCAAGTGAACCAAGAATATTGCGGAAATAAGAAAACTTAGTCTTAGGAAGTGTCTTGGTAAAGATGTCAGTTACTTGTTGTTAAGTTCATATGTACTCCAGCCTGATTTCCTTCTTTAGAGCATGATCTCTGATGAAGTGATGTCTGACATCAATGTATTTGGTCCTGAAATGAAGAAATTGATTGTATTAATCGCAATTGTGCTTGTATTATCACATAAGATTGGTGATTTTTCTGCAACGAGTCCATATTCATTCAGTTGTTGCTAAATCCAAAGCAGTTGATCGCAGCAGCTTTCAACAGCTAGATAATCTGCTTCAATTGTGGAAGTCGCTACGGATGTTTACTTCTTTTTGAACCATGAAATCAGTCTGTCTCCTAGAAACTGACATGATCCACTGGTGCTTTTACTATCAAGCTTACATCCTGCATAATCTGCATCTGAATAGCCAACTAAATTGAAATATTAGTTCTTAGCATACCATAAGCCCACATTTTGTATGTCTTTAAGATATTTTGATACGATCCTTCAATCACGAAAAGCAAACGCATTCAAAAACGGAGTCACGCCCTAGATTCAATGAACAAAGATCGTTGTTTTTGTCCCGATCTTTTGAAACAAGCAATCGTTTTGTGATATTCACCTATAAGCGATGAAAACTTAGCAAAAAATATTCACGATAGAACAATCGAATTTCAAACGAACCTTCAAAGAACTTGTCTCTTTGACAATCTGTGCGAAAACAATTGACAAATGCCAAAAAGATGAAATCTTTGATAAGTTTGATTTTTAAAAACAAAGCAAAGCCTTGAAAGTTTGAGACAAGACTCAAGAAATTTTATAAAATTCAATAATCTGAAAAGTGTGTCAAAATTCGTCCAAATATACATCCAAAATCAAAAGGATATCAAAAAGATAATTATGTAAACAAAATCTGCATCATAATCTTCGAGGATATCTTAAGACACGGACCCCGTGTATGGGTCCGTAGTGGGGTCCGTGTAGACACTGCAATTTCTCATTCTCGAATGTAGTTGACACGGACCCCGTGTATTGGTCCAGAACAGGGTCCGTGTAGACACTGTAATTCTCGTCCTCAAGTGTAATGGACACGGACCCCGTCTTGAGGTCCGGAGTGGGGTCCGTGTAGGCTCTGAAGTTCTCATCCTTTGAAAGATAATGGTGTTCGGGAATCTTCCTCAGTTATTGTTTGAATAATGTTCTGTTGGCACACAAACGTACTCCCATGCATCACGAACCCTTCGTGACTTTGCACGCTCGTAAGCCCTTCTCTCTTGCTCATTACTCCTTATAGTGCCTCTTTGAATTTCTTTAGTCGTCCTCTCGTAATTGGTCCCTCCGGCAACTCTAAAAGATCCCTTGCTTTCCTTGGGGCTTGAGTAACTGTTTTCGCATCATATTTCAATATGCGTTTGACAGCTGTGATTGCTTATGATTTGCCTGAAATCTAGCACACATGCAAACAACAAATACAATATTAGGACGACTAGTAGTTATGTATCATAAAGAACCTATTAAACCTTTGTTGTAACGTCTCGAAAATTGGAAGGTCCACACGAATCACATACACGCAAGATTATCAACTTCTTATGTATTTTAATTGCTTAAATGGATTATGTGGGATATATTTATATGATTTTATAGTAGTTGTCTACTTGAATGCATTAAAACTGTATTTTTAAAGGTTATTCGAGTTGCAATCGAGGAACGGAGACCAATGGCTGAAAGATGTAAAATGTTTTTATTAAATAATTATTTTTAATTATTTAAAATAGGGGTGATGCTTTTTATTTTTGAAAATAATGAGTTTTGAGGTGATTTTATACGTCGGGACGTAATTTTCATCGGTATACGATTTTCAACAAAAATACCAACGTTTTGACAACCCAGCTAATAATTTCACAAACTTTATTAAACAAAATAATTTTATTAAGCACTAATGGGCTTATTGGGCCTAACTAACCTAGTTAATGGGCCTAAGCCACAATTAGTATTTTATTTTGTATTTAAAGTGCAAACTCACCCCATAATTATTCATAACTCATGCCTCCCTCACCCAAAAAAATCAAGGAGTCCTTTTTCTCTAAAACTCACGGCACCCAAAAGAAAAAAATGAGAAAGTTTTGAAAATTGTCAAGGAAATTCAGTCAACGTCCCCTCGTCGTCGTTTTTCGATTCTTCAACGATAATTTGTGCATTATACATGCAAAGGCATACCATATTCTTTATTTTACTCATAATCACACCATATAATTTATTTTTTAATGAATTTTATGAAAATCAAGTGACGCTTTTTTTGTATTTTTGTTTTTGCACAACATGTTAATTTTGGAAGCATGTTTTGATAAAAAAAACTTGATGTATATGTTAATAAAGGGGCTGCCATGATTAGGGAACGCCTAAGGGGCTTTTTTTACACGGTTTATAGAGTCATAGGAGGCACGAAAACGCTGCACATGTGATTTGATCAAGCTGGAACCGAAATCGAAACGTTTTTCTTTTATCATAGGGCTTGGTTTTAGGGATATCCATGCATGGCTTGGCTCGGTTGCAACCAGAGCTGTGCTAGGGATGTGCTTGGGTCAGGGAAGGAGTCTTAGCCATGCTAGGACCCGAGTGGAGTGGTTGGGAAGGAGTCCTAGTTTGCTAGGACTCTACCCGCGTAAGTCTGTGCGCAAGAGCACCTGCTGTGCTTGGGTTTGTGGCTCGGTCAGGGGACTTAAGGCTGGGCTAGGCTAGGTCCTTAGGGTCATAAGAGGGTGCACAAGGTTCTGGGTCAGAGGATGGCTCAGTGGTTAGGGTCCTAGCAACAAAACGAAGTCCTAGTATATTAAAGAGTCTTGGTCATGGCTTGCTGCTGTTGTGGGAGTCTTTGGTTGGTGCTAGGGTCGATTCCTAGGTTCTCTAAGGGTTCAGAAGGTCCAGGGGAGGTGTGGTTCAAAGTTGGCTCGGGCTAATTCGGGCATGGCTCATGGAAATCGCAAGTTGGCTCGAGGTGTAGACTGGTTGGTTCGAACTAGAGTTTCTAATGGTTTATAATTTGAAACATGGCTCAACGGGGATCGAGTCATAGTTACTTACTGCCGAACTGAACTTCTAGTCTAGACTGAAGGCAGCACCTTCCGGCCAACGCTTCTTTAACGTCTTATGTGAGAAAGACTGCACACACAAGTTTAACGCCTTTGTGCAAATATTTAGGTGGTGGTGAGTATCCGTGTGTAAGAACTGAACAATGAATACACCAAAAATGTATTCTCACACACTGAGGGAAGTAAGCTTCTAAACTAAGCTGATTGACTGAGAATTGTTCCCTCTGGGCTGAATGCTTCTTGAAAGCTGATAGGCAAATAAGCATACCCTTTCTTTTTCTACACTCTCTCTCTCTCTGGTTCTATTTTGTTCTCGCTCATTTTCGTCTCCACTAATCTTCTCTATATATAGGCGGAAAACTAATCATACAGTGAGACTCAATTATTGTATCTATTGCATCTTGAATTCGTTCCTTGGAATCTATGTGTCTCAACTGCCCTTCCTTGAACTACTCATTTGACGTATCAGTTCGCCTGATTCAGTTTGTGCGATAAGTTGGGTCTTCGGTTTGTGATGTAAACAGCTCCTAACTCATCCTAGCTTCAGCACACTAAGGTAAAACATTAGTAACATAAAATAACAAATTTTGTTAACATCAAAATTAAGATTGCGAACTTGATAAGTTACAACAATCTCCTCCTTTTTGATGATCACAAAACTTGAGAAGTTAAGAAAAATATATTTAGCTCAATGGTTAGTCCATTTAAACATCTTTAAAAGCTCTCCCTCGAGAACTGTATTAAAGACGGTTTTAAAAAAAATATTAAGGATTGAGGGTAAAAGAAAAACTCCCCCTCAAAAACTGAATTGAAAACCTTTTAGAAAAACAGAGTTAAGAGAACACTTTAAGTTGAAGAAAAGAATGCTCTTCCTTAACAACTGAATTATAAAAACTGATTGAAAAACAAATTTTCAGTTTGAATGTACATGAAAAACTCCTCCTCAAAAATTGAATAAAAGCTCGTATTTAAGAAATAATTATCTAAGCATTCATTCAGAGGTTATAATCATTCAATCAACGTAGAAAAGAAATCTGGAAATATCCATTCAATCAGAACGAAACACAGCTGGATAAACATGATATTTATTTAATCAAATAAATTTCCTTGTATTTTTACATATTTGTACATAAAACAATTGAAAGGAAAAATGCTACTAAAATAGCATATTTTAAACAACATCATATATCAGTCGGTTTATGTGTGACAAAACTAGATATACTAATAACTGGTTGCCTTGACCGCTTGAAATGCTGCACCGGTTGTGAGTTCAATTTGCTAGAGAAACTAGCTAATTTGCCTTGAACTTGATCTCTTTGCTAGCTAACTGGTTGAGCAGACTCAAACTAGGCTCAAGCGTAATACATCTGGTGATTTAATCAACCAACATCCGAACATGGATGAGTTTCGTCTGAGGAACAGCAGACCTGGAAGACTTGCAACTGAAATCTTGTTCATCAAAGAATTTAGCCATGCATCTAGACTGATGAAGCTCAGGACCCTGCAGGCTGATTATACCCCAAAGCTAGGCAGCACTAGACTGAAGGCAGCACTTTCCAGCCAACACTTCTTTAACGTCTATGTCAGAAAGACTACATATACAAGTTTAACGTCTTTGTGCAAGACTGTATTGTTAGAGTATATGCCCTGCAAGCCAACGGTTGCCTGGGAAATTTATTGACTCGAGTGTAATAAACAATTTTTATTTTAATATAATTTAACTTTTTATTGTTTTGTTTTAATTTATCTTTATACCCATGCAATCAGCATAGATAAAGTCTTTGATTATTCTTTTAATACAAATGAATCGTAATTCAATGTTGAAACACATTTTTAAACACTGTATAATCTAAATTTGATCCTATTCGATTCAGCTGCCTAAAAGATGGATAAAGGACGCTTGAGCTCGAGATTAGCATCTGTGATGTCGTGTACCGTGTTTCTTGGTAAGGGCATAGAAATGTCCAAACATGCAGATGGGTAGTCAAATGATGATTATACCGAGCAACCCTCCCTCAGACTTTCCAAGTGGTTATCATTCATCGAGAGGATAAGTCCATGGTTATGATTGTATACAATTAGTCTCTACGACCGGGGACAACACTGAGGCTCTATATGCTAGGGCTGTGCATGTGGCGAGATTTGGTACAGTTGCGACACCTGTAGGAGCCGCTGCATTGTAGTCGGGAATTCACCTCTCACCAACGGGTGTGGATATCCTATGTAATCTAATGAAATAATGGTGCATGGAATCTCTGGCCAGAGTATGAGATGTAAGTTAGAGAAGGAGTTCTCCAATTGTACATGCGATGCCACTATTTATTCTCAAATATGTGTCACATAGTTATTTAATTATTATGCAACCCTCGATGAACCAATATTTGCTGATTCGATCAGGATATATGAGATGAAGAGACCGTACTGTAAGTTAATCATAATCGACTGGTTCTTTCAGGCATTATCAGTGATACCTAGGGAATCATGGGGCGATGCAACTAGACGCTCTTACCAAGATTCGATAGGGTTTAATAAAAAATATGATTTCTGACATTCTCATGATCAATTGTTGGTACATAGAATGGGGAAGTTAGGGTAAGTCTGAATAAAGGATTATGTCCTGAATCACAAGGATTTGTGAAACCACGGCTAGCTGTATCCTTGAACCATTGAGGGTCACACAAGCACGTGATCATTTGTTCCCGTGGAGTGAATAAATTCAAGAAGTTGAATTTATATTATGATATAGTAAATTCAAGTAGTTGAATTTATGAAAATTAAATTTTGAGAAAATAAATTCAAAGAGTTGAATTTATGAGATAGTAAATTCAAGAAGTTGAATTTATGAATTTATAAAATTTGGAGAGAATAAATTCAAAGAGTTGAAATTGTGGAATTAAAGTTCTTAATGGACTTTGATTAATTAATTAAACTAGTTGGAGTAGCCCAATTAATTAATCAAGCCCATTAATGTTAATTATGATTATTAGGTAATGACTTAATTACAATAATCAAGCCATAACCCTAGCCTCCATCTCCTTGAGATTTTCGAAAATGCCCTATCCCATAGTCTCTCAATATTCGGCCCTCTCTTTTGAAAAAGAGTTTGAGCCGTCTCTCAAACTTTGATCTCCAATGTAAAATAGCTTCTAATTTTTCTATTGCAGATTAGAAAAGGAATAAATCTCCTAGTCTTGGACCTGATTCGAAAATTGAAGGAAGGAGTTCTTTGAAGATCGTTCGTAGAGATTTACAACATGAGCTATATCCGCCTATACCGGATTAGTTGGAGCCAAGTGAATTAATTTACTAAAGGTATATTATTAAACTCCCTATGAATTTTTAATCAAAAAACCATACGAGTGCTCAAAAAAATACATCTTGAATGTCAAGATCTAAAATTTTTAAAATTTCTGCTAAGTTTTGTGCACGAGAAAACCGAGATCCAACAGTAGTATCATAGCCAGGTTTTCTATATCGTATGATTCTAAATCGTATTGAATAATTTGTGCAATAATGGCGCACTGTGCAGCGTGCAGAGCGCCCGCACTCTGCGCGCGACGCCGCGCGCGCTTTGCACGTACAGGAGTCCAGCCATTGCACGAAACGTTCTGGCAGCGGGCGGGCAGGACGGGCGGCTGCCCGGGAGTGTCTCGGGAACCATGCTGGATAATGGGCTTGAATTGTTTGGGCCTAGGCTGCCCGGGAGTGTCTCGGTAACCATCCTGGATAATGGGCTTGACCAATGTGTTAGGTGTATGTTAGAATATTTTACTGTTTTATTCATTTTGTTAATATTTGATCTTATAAAAGTGGGCCTGGTTTATAGCCCGTTCGCACCGCATGAGATGTATCGCTTATGTGCCATGAATATTTAAATGTAAAATATTGGAAGCTCTTGTACTAGTTGCATTTGCATCCCTGCATTCACCTAAGTTTTGGACTTGGATATATATCTGGCTTACATGGATCTAATAGTGTTGGCTATCCATCATCCTTATTTATTTATTGTTGAATGTCATATTATGATATATGAGATATATAGTAGTATGCATGTATGTATATTATTAAATAATATAGTTGCATGAATCCGGCAAACATAGAAACATGGCACGCGATTTTAAATTAAAATAATGAGACAATTTTAAAATTAAAATCCCTCATTTTAAATATGTTTCAAAATTTATATAAAACCATAAAAGTAAAAATTAAAAGAGTTTAATTTATTCTTGCCTTCCATTAACCGTGGTTGCATGTTGATCGCTACCAGCGGACATTGTCTGTCTCATATTATTGGGGAGGCCTGGACGCCGGAAAGCTGTGACTTCCACAAGACATATGATGTGAATTGAGTGGAACTCCCATGACTTCGGCTCTTATTATTGGGGGAACTCATGGCGACCGTCCACTACAATTCAATATTGATGGGTCGGTTTGACACGTGAAAATAAACGACGTCATATTATTGGGTCCTTATTAAACATTAGGCGAAACACACATAGGTTGCATAGGGATGCAATTAGATTCTACCTTTTAGAAATTATAATTGGCTGATATTATTCGGGATTATAATTGGATAATTGGACTCTACATGCTTACTAAGAAAATACGATTTTCCTTTTTCATCAGAGGGTGGTGGAAATGTCAAAATAGCTGGAGAGAAATTTATAAAATAAAATCCATATTTTATATCTTAGAATTTTTTAAATTAATCAGTTACCATTATTCTGTTTCCATATCAGTATATTTTTGATTTCGTCACGTAATACATATTTGTTATTAACACGCTAACCAAATCTAATTTTAAAGACTGGTTGGGAATTTGTTCTGAATTCCGAGGAAATTGCATACACACTAATGTCAGTCCTGCTGAACTGACAAAACATGCAAGATGATAGGACCATAGTATGCAAGCTAAAGTGTAACGTGCTCAATTCTATGTCAAATGAACTGTAGGGACAGTTTGAGGAAATGTTGAATGCTACTGACATTCGAATACATGTGCAAGAGTTGTGTTGCGACTTTGATTGTTGCACTCTAAGAGCAGGTTGTCCACAAGTAGTATAAATCGGTGAGTCCGAATATCGTATCCACATGGAAGCTAAGGTAATTACAAGTCCACTATAATATATATTTTTTTTAATGGTTTGAATCTTTAATTGGTAATTTTTAATTGTTCAAATTTTAATCTAAATAGTTAAGATTAAAGGATCCACTCTTGGTATTTTAATAAAGTTATCATTAATAAACATTATTGAAATCCACTTAATAAAATGGTTCCAATATATATTAAATAATAATATTTATATTATGTTATATATTATTATCTTATAAGTATATAATATATATCAAAACTTGTAAATGTTGTCAAGTATTTATTGTGCTATATATATATTTCTAAACATTAAATCAAGGTTCCCACTTTAAATGGTTGGTAAAACCAAACAAACATTTAAATGTTACCAAGAAATTAATATTATGATATATTCATATATAATAAATCAAGGCATCCACTTTAAATGGTTGGTAAAACCAAACAAACATTTAAATGATACCAAGAAATTAATATTATGATATATTCGTATATAATAAATCAAGGCATCAACTTTAAATGGTTGGTAATACCAAACTAACATTTAAATGGTTCCAAGAAATTAATATTATGATGTAATCATATATAATAAATCAAGACATCCACTTTAAATGGTTGGTAATACCAAACTAATATTTAAATGGTTCCAAGAATTTAGTGTAACATATAGCAACAATAACTATTAATAAAGAGTACATAATTAAAGAGATATCACCTGAAATTTTATTGAAGATAACAAACTGAAACAAACACTAACCAATCCACGTTTTTTGAATCAATGATCCAACTTTCTTTTCTTACTACTTGATTGCGACCAATTGATATTTGTTATCATCGGATATGGCTTATGAACAAAAGCTTCCAAATCATCAATTAAATGGTCGGTAGTCGAAGCACAGATGAGCATCCGTAGTGAATTTTCTGAAATGAAATTCTGTTCCACAGCTTTATCAAGAAATGTCAACAAACTGTCATAATAATTATTGATATTCAACAAGCCCACAGGTTTATTATGGTTATTAAGTTGAGCCCAAGAAACAGTGTGAAAAATTTCTTCTAATATACCAAAACCACTTGGTAGTGCGATAAAAGCATCAGAATTTTAAATCATTTTGGTGATTCTTTCATACATAGAAGAAACTTTTAATTCCTCCCCAATCGTAACACCTGTAATATTTCCTTCAGCTAAAGTTGTAGGAATAATACCCAAAACCTGACTACCTCCAAGATGAGCATATATTGAAACAGATTCCATTAACCCAATATTACCTCCCCCATATACCAAGTGAATTTTTCTCTCAGCCAATATCTTTCCAAGTTTATTCGCTGCTTCTACAAATACTTCATTTTTTCCAGGACTAGACCCACAAAATACACAAATATTTTTCAATGTTTGTGCAGAGGATCCAACCATGTTTTTACTTTCTTTTTGGTCTGCGAAAATAGAGAGAAAGATGAGAGATTTTATAGGGGTAATATGTTATCATGACAAAACTATGGGTCATAGCTGTAAGCAGAATAAACAGTAAAAATAATAATGACACACATGCATATAAACAGTAGTGTGATTGGCTTACAATTTTTTTCTGGTTTTACGTCCAGTAACGGCTTCAACTCCTTCTATGAGTCGAGGATATTCTTCTCATCCAATTTTCTTAAAAATTGGCAAACATGGTCTTTTTTAGTCGGATTCCCAAGACTATGACGCTCATCTTGAAATTGTTTCCATAAACGGAGAAGTTCAATATGCACATGTCCACTAGAATGCGTCTCAAGAATCAATAAGATGTTAGCTAAAGACTCCTTACTCAGCCCATTCTTAATGAAACCAATTTTATCTTCTCTATTATTGGAAACACATCCCAAAGATCTACATCGTTTGTCACAAGTCCATCTTGCACACTTATGACAAACCCCTAACCTTTTGGCCCTTCGTTTTTTCGCATAAATGCTTTTTCCTAATCCAGGCAAATACCGAATGAGCAATGATTGTGGAACTTCTCCTCCTAATCGGACCTTAGCTTCTATTACAAGACGAATATCTTCTTGAATTCCTTTTTTCATTAGAAATCTCAATCTTTCACACCTACCTGCATAAATTTTTCTTAGAACATTTTCAGAAACAGAGGGAAAATATTTAGAAATTTTTGAGAGATTTTCATTCATTTTGAAAAGAAAAGAAATGATTTTTTTTATTTTTGTATCAGCAATTGTGGGAAACTGATTTAACCGACTATAAGAGTCACGGAGTACTGTTATCCGCCATTTAACCGGGAAAATAAAAAGATTAAGGAAACCTGAAATAAAAACAAACAAAATTAAATGCAACTAAAAAATTTAGGGATCAGAAAGGGAAATAAACTCTTCTTGAAAGATTTCATTTTCTAAAAATGGTTTAAGCCTTTATCCATTTACTTTAAAAACATCACCATTTTTAGGATTTTCAATATCCATAGCTCCATAAGGATACACATACTTTACAACATATGGGCCTGTTCATTTGATCGTAATTTTCCTGAGAATTTGTGAAGTCGAGAATTATAAAGCAAAACTTTTTTACCAATCTCAAAAGATGTTCTAAGAATTTTTTTATCATGAAATGATTTGATTTTTTCTTTATAAATCCTTGAATTCTCATACGCATCATTTCTGAGTTCATCAAGTTCATTAAGTTGCAATTTGCGCAATTTGTTGCAATCATCCATGCTTGAATTAAAAGTTTTGATCGCCCAATAAGCTTTATGTTCCAATTCCACAGGCAAATGGTAATGTATTCCATAAACCAACCTATAGGGAGACATATTCAATGATGTTTTAAAAGCTGTTCGATATGCCCAAAGTGCATCATTAAGTCGCAGAGACCAATCTTTTCTATTTGAGTTAACAGTTTTTTCCAAAATTTTCTTTATCTCCATATTAGCTAATTCAACTTGTCCATTTGTTTGAGGATGATAAGTAGTAGTTACTTTGTGAGTAATACCATATTTTTCATTAATGAAGCAAATGGTTTATTAACAAAGTGAGTTCACCCATCACTTATCATGGTTCGAGGAATTCCAAATCTACTAAACATATTTTCTTTCAAAAATTTGATGACGATTTTATGATCATTTGTTCGACATGGAATTGCCTCTATCCATTTGGAAACATAATCAACTGCAACTAAAATATACAAGTATCCAAACGATGGTGGAAAAGGTCCCATAAAATCAATTCCCCAACAGTCAAAGATTTCAATTTCAATGATAGGATTCAAAGGCATCATGTTTCTTTTCGAAATCGCACCCAATTTTTGACAATTTTCACAGATCTTGCAGATTTCGTGGGTGTCTTAAAAGAAAGTGGGCCAATAAAATCCACACTGCAAGATTTTTTCAGCCATTTTCTTTGAAGAAAAATGTCCTCCGCATTCTTCTGAATGACAAAATTTAATGACACTACTTACCCCATTGTCGGGTATGCAACATCGAAAAATTTGATCTGGACAATACTTGAACAGATATTGAAAGGATCGATTAGAAGGTGGAAAGTGTTTAGAAAGGGGAAGGGGGGGGGGGGGGTTGAATAAACACTTGCGAATTGTATTTTTTTCGAATATTGAGTTCAGTTTAGTGACAAACTGATTCTCGGTATCTCGTCGGTCGATAACAATCAGTTTAACTGAGAAAAACAGTTGCGGAAGTAAACTGACTAATAGATAGAATAGATAACTAAAAAGTAATAACTGAAATGAAAGTGAACACGGTTTGTTTTTTGATGTTCGGAGAATAGAATAACTCCTACGTCACCCATTCTATCACGAAGATATGATTTCCACTAAAAGACATTGATCGAATACAAGAGTTGTATTGACCCACTTCAGTTTGGACTTAACACTGCAAAACTGAAACTTTTAGTACAAAAAAACTTTTTAGAGTGCGTGACTGAATATAACACAACTGAATGAATCTAATAAAGATTTCAAAGTGCTAGCAAGCTCGTAAATATAGCCTTGATTGCTACTGATATATCTGATAAGAGTGATCTTTCGATATCTGAATACGAGTTGTGATTTTAGCAGAATAACAACAAGCTTGAATAGAATGGTAGTTCGTATGTTGTCTTCTCATCTGCCCTCTTCAGCTATTTATAGGCTTCCCTTTCAACGATAATATTAAATAACGTTTGAATCCATATATCCGTTGATTGCCACGTCATTATTCTCTGACATTCGTACACTGCACTCTGAAATGCGGCGTTCCACTACTAGTTGCAGTCTGTTGTACTATTTGTCCGTTGTCGTTCTCAACTGATGACGTGTACAACTGAGAGATTGGCTGAAAGATACTTTGCTGAAAAACTCATAGCTGGTAGATTCTGCTCGCAACTCATCAGTTTAAACGTAGATAATATTTAGCTGATATGCATTAATCTTCAGCTAATGACAACTAACAGTGGTAAGATTTTAGTCAGTTAAGCTCGTATGACTTTGATCAGTTATTCCAATAAGTTCGAAGCTTTGTTTGTCAAATCACTGAAATTTAGTTTCCAACAATTTCCCCCTTTTTGGTGATTGACAAAACTCAGAATTTAATAAATTTATCATGAATCATTGTAGATAAAATAATTTTTCTAATGTAGAGATTTGTACAAAGAAAGCCAATATTCTAATAACTGACAAAGGTTGTCTCTTCAGTTTCATCCTCTCTTACTCCTTCATCAATCTATCTGCTTCCTCCTTTTTGTCAAGCACGTCGACTTTGAGAGATAGAATCCTAACATTAGCTGCAATATATTTGACAGCAGTCAACATAATTGTTTGCAGCAAGTCGATTTTCCTTGAGACAGATGCCTCCATAGATTCTACTCGCTTGCCAATTAAGTCTTGAGTAAGTGAGAAACTTTCAGCTAAGCCTCTGTTCTTTTTATGCTCGTCGATCACAAAAGTGATGGAGGTTACAGCCGTTTGAATAGATTTCAGTTGCTCTGAGTTGAATTCACTGGAGGAGTTCAGCTTCAGGGAGTGAGCAAGCTGAGTACTTTGAATCTCCTTTATTTCTTGCATTATTTTTGACATATTGAGCTGAATGTCCTGAATTTCTTCAAGGACTAAGTCCATGTAAGAAGATGGACGAGGAGATTCAGACGGCCCTGGTTCTTGTTCCTTGGTAGATTGATCAAATATTACCAAAGTCCTATCAGAAATCTCTGTTTCAGCATGCAACAACTCTTGCATATTCTGTGGAGGAGAAGAGATAGTAGGAGGATCCACCAAAGAAGATGGTTCTTCAGTTGGCATGTGTTCAGTCGAAGCTGAAGTCAGTTGAGCCTCTTTTGGAGGACTAAGAATCTGCCTGTTCAGTCACAACCTCCGACTGAACTGGTTCAGAAGGTACTTCAAAATTAGCCATATCGGCTTGTTCTTCAGTGGCAGCAGTGTGAACATCTGCTGATTCTTCAGTTATAGCTACATTTTCGTCTGTTCTGACTGATGCAAGCAGAATGTCATTCGAAACTGAATCGATGACTTCATCTAAATTTTCCAATGTCAGTTCAGCTTCAGAGTAAAACTGAGGATTATCAGTAAGAGGTGCAGACACTTGTGATTGTGGAGCATCAGAAGTTGAAGGAACAGTTGCTTGGTGAGAGTAAGGAACATTGTTCTTAGGAGACTTTTGAACTGAATCTTCAGTTGAGAAATCTTGAATGGCTGCTGGGATGATCAACTCTTGATCCATCTCCCAGAATTTGATATCTGTTTGCAGGCTGATAAGATCAGTTTCCATTTGAGCATACACTGCTTTATCATTGAATGCGAGAGGACTGGTTGGATCAAAGTTTGTCCGTAGCTTAGCAACCAAACGCTGTAGTCTCTGTACTCTCATAAGATCGAAGAAATACTTCTTCCTTTCAAGAAATTGAGTAACTGTAGATGCCTTCACTGTCGTCATCACCACTTTTTCCAGATGAATAAACCTCCTCAGTTTAGATTGCTTCTGAAGTTCTTTGGCAAAAACATGAGTCCTTAATTTGACCCATTCATCATAGATTTTAAGCTTGTCTGCTGCATATTCATTAATCTCCTGCCAAATGAGATCAATGTGTGTCTGAATAGCATTCATGGGTCTGGGCTCTTCCTGTATCTTCCCTTTGCCCTTTCGATCAGTCAGGATATGTGGAATGCTTAATCTTGAGGTGGTTGCATCGAAACCTTCTCTGATCACGATGCCTTTTGGTCGGGCAAAAGGTAAAGGATTATATGCAGAAATTTTGATTAGCGGAGCCGTAACTCCAACAAGCTTCTTCTTGTCACTAGATTCAGTGACTTTCTGCTGAGGTAGAATCTTGGAAAGGGGTAACTGGTCCTCAGTTGAGGATTCAGTTGGGATAGCTTTCAATGGAATAGCCTCGATGGACTGTTGAGCGTCGGTTTGTTTCAAAGTATCAGTTGGGACAGATGCTAATATTGCTACTGGCATTGTTTTCTAAGTTTTTTGTTTCTTGGTAACCATTTGAAAGGGTGTTTCCTCAGAATCTGATTTAGTGACAATCAGTTTTCGCTTGATTGTTTTCACTTGAGCCATAGTTCTTCCCTTCTTGACTGACTTTGGAGCATCCTGCTGCGTCCCAATCTCCTTTTTGATCTTAACAAACTAGTTAGGGGAGATGTTCAGTTTAGTTTTGGGTTGTTGAACATTCTTGGCATGAAAGACTTTGAATTTCGATGATCTCTCTGAATCATCAGCCACTAATCCTTTAACTTTTATCAAATATCTCAGTTGCACGGCGAATCCTTTAGATTGCTTGGAGGATTGAAACATGTTCTTCAAGATATTGAAGATGAGGTGCTTCCAGTTCATCCTTTGACCAGCCATAATAACAGTGATGGCTTGAAATTTTTCCAAAGTCAGTGCAGCAAATGATCCTGCTTTAGCTAATAGCCCCCCTTGGCTACAACATCAGCTAACAACTGAACTTCATGCTTCAGTTCCTTCTTTGGATCGGAAACTTTGATTTTCCGTCCATCAGCAGAGAGAAGAGTTTGCATCTCTTCAGTATCAAATGCCTTAACTTCAGTAAGGTTGGCCAGCCCATAAAAAAGCAACAGAAACATTTCTCCAAATGATTCTTCAGAAATGATCAATGACTGATCATTGACAGTAGTGATGATTCTTCCATCAGAATTGATATTTCTATTAGAATAGAATTCCAGAAGTTCTTTCGGGTAGATCTCTTGTGAAGATTGCCCTAAAAATATCCTTCGTCCAGCTGATTCTTGAAAGGGGATCGGTTTTAGGTGTTCTAAAGCGCAACGGAAGTTCAAAATTTATTTTGTAGCAAGAAAACCGAACACCTCATGTACTAGGTTGTGTAGCAAATACAAAACACAAAATATGACATTCATAGTGTGTTTAGAAGATATACCTATCAATCACAAAGGATTGATGATGGCTCCAGCCAAGTTGTAAACAACTTGGCTCTTGAAAGGATGAACTTCTACAAGCTTTCCTTGAGCACACCTTGCTCAAAATTAAGCACACCACCAACTAGGTAGATCCACCTTACACTTGCACTAGAAAATGTAAGGCATTTTCTTTGAGAAATTTGCTATCAATTCATCAAATGAAGAAGCAAAAATTTTTAAGAAAAGGGAGATAAAATTTCGGCCAAAGTGAGGTGGGAGAGAAGAGTGAATGAGTTGTCTTGGTGTGTGAAAAAGTTAAGACCACCTTTTGCATGCCTTGCAATTTTTTAATAAAAAGTATTCCCCAACTCTTCACCTCCCAAGCATGCAATGTAAGTGGGCTTGTAACATTTACAAAGCCCATTGACTTTTATTTAAATGGCCCAAACATATTTGAGACCATTTAATATTTACTTGATTTTACTCAAGCCCACTAGTTTAATAATTATTTCTAATTGGGCTCCACAAGGCCCAATGTTATTTAATTAATCCAACACTTGAATTAATATAATTATTTGGACTCTACTAGGTCCACTAGTGTTTAATTAATTCAACACTTGAATTAATTTAATTTAGTCCATAATAATGTTTATTAAAATCACAATTTTCAAATACATTATTTATTTGGCCAACTTTTAATTTAGGAACACTTCCACAAATTAAAAGTTATATTTCCCTCATAGAAGTCATATTTCTATTTTTCCTGACGCTTATAAACTCCTTTATAAGCCGTTCAACTCATTGAACTATTTCACTTCTCAACGGAATCTAGAAAGCTAGTACTTGTGTGGCACTCAATGGTTCATTGATACAACTAGCCGTGGGTTCACATCTCCATGTGATTCGGACTAAACATGTCCTTATATGAGCATACCCCAATTTCTACATTCTTACTTATCAACTCCTTGATAACAAGGACGTCAGAACTCAAGTCTCATAGTACCCAACCAATCATGTTAAATGCCTAGCAGCATCGCTTACATGATTCCCTAGGTATCAAATGATAGTGCCTGCAAGAACCATTCAATTATGGTTAGCGTACAGTACGGTCCTTTCAACTCATATATCACGACCGATTCGACAACCATTGGTATATCGAGAGTTGTCAATAAATCGATACTATGTGTCATGTCGTAGTTGCATCGATGGTGTAATCTATGAAACCCATTTCATAATTACCACCATACTCTGATCATAGATTTATACTACATACACATGAGATCACATAGAATATCTATACCCGAAGTTAAGCGGTGAATCCCCGACTACAATGCATCGACTCATATATGTTTCGACAAAACACCCAACCTTGCCATCTGATGACCCTATGAGAGTCGGTAAACAAGTCAAAGTGTAATGCTAGCACATAGAGTCTCAATGTTGTCCCGGGTCATAAGGACTAATGGTGTACAACCATAAACTAGGACGTTTCCACTCGATAAGTGAGAACAACTTGGAAAGTCCTTTATGGAGGGTTGTTCAGTCCACTCTACAAGGAGCACCTATCTGCATGTTCGGACATCACAATGTCCCCTACCAATGAAACATGGTACTTACATCGCAGATACTAGTCTCGAACTCGAGCGGCCTATATCATTCTTAGTGGCGGCTGAATCGACTAGGAACTGTTTAGAATATACAGTATTCCAAATATGAGTTTCATGATACTCATCATATGAGAATCTCATATTCTTTCTACTATTTGTATATTCAAGGGCTTTATCTATGCAACTAGCATGAGTATACAGATAAAGAAGTGCCAAAACAATAATTTCAAATATTATTAAAATAAAGATTGTTTATACATAGAGTTTAAACATGAACTCTCGGCCAACACTTGGCTCGACGGACACCTACTCTAACAATCTCCCACTTGTACTAGAGCCAACTACCCATATGCTTCAAACCCATCAATTCGCGATGCATCTCAAATAATGGTCCAGGTAAAGGCTTAGTAAGCGGATCAGCAACATTATCTGCGGAGCCGACTTTGTCAATCGTGACATCTCCTCTTTCCACGATCTCTCTGAGGATGTGGTACTTTCTCAATACGTGTTTGGACTTCTGATGAGACCTCGGCTCCTTTGCTTGAGCAATGGCTCTCGTGTTGTCACAAAACACCGGGACAGGAGCAACTCCATTAGGAATCACGCCCAACTCTTGGACGAAATTCCTTTTCCAAACAGCCTCCTTCGCTGCAGCTGATGCAGCAATATATTCTGCCTCAGTGGTGGAATCCGCTGTACTGTCTTGCTTGGAAATCTTCCAAGAGACAGCAGCACCATTGAGCATGAATATAAACCCAGAGGTTGAATTCGAGTCATCGATATCGATTTGGAAGCTAGAGTCGGTATAGCCTTCCAATTTAAGTTCTCCACCCCCATAGACCAAGAACAATTTATTGGTCCTTCTCAAATACTTGAGGATGTCTTTCACAGCTTTCCAATGTGGAAGACCAGGGTTCGATTGATATCTACTCACTACACTTAGTGCAAAAGCCACGTCAGGACGTGTAGATATCATCCCATACATGATGCTACCAATCGCAGATGCATATGGAATGCGAGTCATCGCCTCTATCTCTGCATCAGTCTTGGGAGACATAGACTTGGATATGGACTTGCCATGACACATTGGTAGATGTCCTCTCTTGACTCATCCATCGAGAACCTCTTCACGATGGTATCAATGTATTTGGACTGGGTGAGACCAAGCAATCTTCTTGATCTATCTCTGTAGATCTATATTCCCAATACAAAAGATGCTTCACCCAAGTCCTGCATCGAGAACTTACTCGCTAACCATATCTTAATTGATTGCAACATTCCTACATCATTGCCAATGAGTAGAATGTCATCAACATAAAGCACCAGGAATGTCACAGCACTCTCACTGACCTTCTTATACACGCAGGGTTCCTCAGGATTCGTAATAAAACTAAACTCTTTGATTGTACTATCGAATCTAAGGTTCCAACTCCTAGATGCCTGCTTTAGACCATAAATAGATCTCTGAAGTTTGCTTACCATGTGCTTACTTCTGACAGATGTAAACCTTTCAGGTTGAGACATGTAAATCTCTTCCTTTATATCCCCATTAAGAAAGGCTGTCTTGACATCCATCTGCCATATCTCATAGTCATACCATGCAGCTATGGCTAGCAATATCATTATGGACTTGAACAACGCAACTAGAGAAAAGGTTTTCTCAAAGTCAACTCCTTGTCTTTGAGTTTATCCTTTTGCTACCAATCGCGCTTTGAAGGTCAATACGTTCCCATCCGCCCCAAGTTTCCTCTTGTAAATTCATTTACACCCTTTGGGAACAATTTCCTCAGGTGGATCCACGAAATTCAACACTTGGTTCGAATGCATGGAATTCATCTCAGATTCCATTGCTTCAAGCCACTTGGATGAATCGGCATCAGATAACGCTTCCTTGAAGGTCCATGGATCACATCCATCGTCAGGCTCATCATGGCCCTCTTCAAGAAGCAAACGATACCTCATAGGTGGTCTCGAGACTCTCTCGGATCTTCTAGGAGCTTGTATCTCCTCTCTTGGCTCTTCGGGCATGGGTTCTATAATTGTGGGTGTCTCTCGAACCTCTTCGAGTTCTATCATTTCCTCTTTTCTATCCAATAGAAATTCCTTTTCCAAAAAGGTTGCATTCCTAGAAACAAACACCTTTGTTTCTTGGGGATGATAGAAATAGTATCCAAATGAATTCCTTGGATATCCCACAAAGTAACATAAAATGGATCGACTATCCAATTTATCTCCCACTACGTGCTTCACATAAGCAGGGCACCCCTATATTCTAAGATAAGAATATTTGGGTGGCTTACCCATCCATATCTCATATGATGTCTTGTCAACTACCTTTGAATGGACTTTGTTCAACAACAATGCCGCTGTCTCAAGCGCATATCCCCAAAAGGATGGCGGCAACTCCGTGAACCCCATCATAGACCGAACCATGTCCATCAAGGTCCGGTTACGACGCTTCGAAACACCATTCAACTGCGGTGTAGCGGGCGGAGTCCACTGCGAGAGAATCCCATTCTCCCTAAGATACTCTTGGAACTCGGCACTCAAGTACTCCCCACCTCGATCCGATCAAAGTGTCTTGATGCTTCGTCCCAACTGTTTCTCTACTTCACTTCTGAATTCTTTGAACCTTTCAAAGACTTCAGACTTGTATTTCATCAAATACACATACCCGTACCTCGAAAAGTCATCGGTAAAGGTGATGAAGTAGGCATGTCCATGCTTAGTGGTGATGCTAAGCGGACCGCACACCGTATGGATCAAATCCAATAACCCTGTGGCTCGCTCCATATGGCCCTTAAAGGGAATTTTGGTCATCTTCCTTTTAGACAGGATTCACAAGTCGCGAGAGTATTAATTTCAGACATATCAAACATGCCCACTCCCACTAGCTTGTTCATCCTTCTTAGGGAAATATGTCCTAATCGAGCATGCCACAATTGTGCCGAATTTAGAGTATCTTGTTTTCGCTTGTTTGTTGTTGTTATTGCTTGGACATTGTTTAGTGGAATATGTTTGTATTTTAAGGTGTATAGATCGTTTTCAATATCTCCAGTACCAATTAAACATTCATTCTTGTAAATGTTGCAAACACCTTTACTAAATAAACAAGAAAATCCATATTTATCAAACATAGAAATGGAAATAAATTTTTTCACCAAATCTGGTACAAACAAAACATCTCTCAAAATTAACTTAAAATCATTGTTCAAAAGCAAGTAAACATCTCCTATAGCCTTGGCAGCAACTCTTGCTCCATTGCCCATCCTAAAGAAGGTCTCACCTTTCCTGAGCCTCCTACTTCTTCCCATCACCTGCAAATCATTACAGAGATGTGAGCCACAACCGGTATCCAATAACCAAGAAGTAGAGTTAATTGAAATGTTTATTTCAATATAGAACATAAGTTTCCAGAACTCTTCTGGGCAAGATATTCCCTGCAGTTACGCCTCCAATGTCCAGGCTTCTTCCAGTGATGACAGATGTCAACAGTCTTGTCAGCCTTAACTAGTGTGGCTGCCACAACGGGAATCGGAGTCTGCCTCTTTAAGGGCACGTTCTTCTTGGGACGTTGGAAATAACGCTTCTTTCCCTTCCCAGGTGGACCGATCTTCGTACCAGATGAAGAGCTCACATAAAGAACCGGCTTCTCTTTCTTGATGGTGGACTCAGAGGTAACAAGCATGTTCACCAACTCCTCAAGGGTCGGCTCCATCTTGTTCATATTGAAATTCACCACAAAATGATCAAACGAGCTAGGCAATGACAACAGCAATACGTCGGTGGTCAGCTCCGATGGCAATGTAAGATCCATGCCCACAAGCTTATCCACAAGCCCAATCATTTTAGGCCATGCTCATGGACCGAGGCCCCATCTCGCATGCGTAAAGTGATCAACTCCTTGACGGTAGCATGCCTAAGAGGCCGTGTTTGCTCACCAAAGAGCTCCTTGAGATGCAAATGAATGTCAGCAGCATTCTTTGCATCCTCAAAACGCCTCTGCAGCTCATCATTCATAGAAGCCGGCATATAACACCTGGCTTTCAAGTCATGGTCACACCAATCCTTGTAAGTCTGCAATTCCTCAGGAGTGTAGCTAGTCGGAGCCTCAACAGGGGGCGTCTCTGTCAGTGTATAAGCAATCTTTTCCGAGTTCAAGACGATTTTCAGGTTTCTTAGCCAAGTGAGGTAATTAGGTCCGATTAAAACGTGTTTTTCGAGTATAGTAGACAGCGGATTGCGAATCGAAGACATTGTCAAAAAATTGTACTGAAAAGTAAACAGATAAATGTTATGACTATTTTAAAATATTTAGTAAGATATAAAGTATGGACTTTTACTTTATAAATGTTTACTCCCACTGTTTTGACATCTTTCACTATCCTCTAGTGAAAACGGGAAACTCCTTTCCTCAGTAGGTACGCAAGGTCCAATTAGCGAATTATGATCCCGAATAATATCAGCCAATCACAATTCCTAAAAGGTAGTTTCCAATTGCATCTCCATGCAGCCCTCTACCTAAACTTTTGTCTCACGTTTGATTAGGACCCAATAATATGACGCCGTTCATCTTTACGTGTCAAGCCTTACCCATCGATGTTGAACCTTAATAGACGGTCACCATGAGTTCCCTCAATAATATGAGCCGAAATCATGGGAGTTCCACGTAGTTCACATCACCATGTCAATGGATGTCACACCTTTCCGGCACCCAGGGCCCCCCCAATAATATGAGCCGAGCCCCGAGCACGGGTAGCATTCATCATGCACCCATTGTCGATGAAAGACATGGAAATTATAAAAAACTTTATAATTTCCCTTTTCGGGCTTGATATTAATTTTGAATCTTATTCAAAATGAGTGTTTTTAATTTTGAAAGGTATCATCATTAATTTTATTTAAAAGATCGCCATGTTTGATCGTATGTTTGCCGGATTCATGCAACTTTGTTATTATCATAATAATAACGCACATACTCATTATTTATAACATATCATGCATATATTATAAAGAGTAAACAAAACAAGGATGATCAATCGCCCCAAAACTAATGGCCCGTGTGAGCTAAACACGGGCCTAGGTTCAATCCTAGGGAAATACATGGGATGCAAATGCAACTATTACATTAGCCTCCAATATTTACATGTCTTCGATCTTCATAATAATCAATGCCACTATCTTCTAATCTTGATCTTACACTATACTAATATTTACAAATAAATATCCATGGCAAATAGGGATACATCTCATGGGGTGGGAACGGGTCATAAACCAAGCCCAGTTTAAATTTGATAATTATTACAATCATTCAACACAAAATATCCTAGCATACACCTAGCAAATTGGGCTTGGGCTTTTGATCTTCCTTCATGCATAATATCACATATCATACACCATCAATTAATTATCACAATAATTAATTGATCCAATATTATATATCTTGATCCAATCATAACCGCCACGATTATAAACTAAATTAACAAAGTATACAAACTCCTTTGTGGGGACCCGGGCTCTAACTCGACTATTTTTGGGATTAATTGGATCTTTGCTAGAAAATGTGGGTCATAAAAAAAATTCTTTTAACAACATGAACAAGTGTATATAAATCATACACAAATGATACCTTTATTTTATTTTCAACAAAGTAGGTACATGTCTTGTTTCATTACAATCATACAAACTAGAGTTTATAACACGCTACATATCAAATGTAAACAATACTAGTTCATCTGCTACGCCCGTGATCAACATGCTATCTCGATCTCTCATCTTTGTCTCGACCCTGATCCTGCCCCACCTGTTGTCATGCACACATACAGACACAACAACAGCCGAAAACTCTGGTGAAAACAAATCCCAGTATAAACCAAGTTATACATGCATATACACAATATAAATCATGAACATACAATCAATAGCAATATGCTCCCCAGTCTATGAAACATAATCAAAATAAGCATGCAACTTAAGTCAAACTCATATCTTTGACTCGACTCGTATCTAAATCTAGGGATCCCGGTGTGAATAAGATGTAACAAGTCTCCCACCTACTCTCCCAATTGTGGTGGCGGTACGTCTTATTCCTAGGCTTCGGTCCTGTGTATGTATCGAATATCTACAATCGGAGTCGATCTTCTCCTATGCTTCGATACCACCGAACATCTAGAAATTTTGGCAAATCTGCCAATGACTCTCCTATCTCAATGCGTGTAAATAAATCAAGATAAAGCACAAGCATAGCAAGGTATAGAAATCTAGTATGTGATTTTGGGAAACTCGAATCAAATCTAATTCGAGTTGTATCTTCCCGAATCAACATGAATTATACCTTTCTTTTCGGTTCTTGGATGCTATCACACTTTACACAATCTTGCTCAACTCTTTTCGGTCAACAAGAACACAAGTTAGGAAATATTGCTCATTCTTCTATCCAAGGTTGGAGCTACACATTCGAACTCAAGGCTATCCACACCAAATCTGGAATGCACAATTCGAACTCCACATTAGCAATATCAAACTCCAATCAAGACATGAAATTGATTAACTCATTCTATCAAATTCGGCGGCATAACGGCGCAATTTCGGTATCCCGATAACTCAACAACAATCAACTAACATCAACAACTCATAATCCACAACAATACCAATCCAAAACACAATAATTCTGCACCATCTAGTTTCGGCCAACATGCTGGAATTTTACACAAATTGCATACGACATCCGATAATCGATCCGTTTATGGTGTTATGATCTCTAGCTACTCAAGAACATATATCTCTAATAAAATCACAATTCCTCCATCATATAGATTTCGAAACATGCTGAAAAATGATGAATTTTACCTCACCTTGAAACCCTTGAGTTGAGGAGCAAGAATCTAAATTCAATTTCAAGAAATTATGGTTGGATCATCTCAATGAAACTTGAAAAATGAGAAAGGAACTTGAAGCTTTCATCCATGGAGGGTTTCGGCCATATCCTTGCAAAAAAAATCTAAATGAAATCGAGTGAAAAAGTAGCAATGTGGCACGTCCCAAGCTTCCTCTTGCATGGCATGACAAGTGGCAAATCCCACTTATTGCTCTTTTGATACGAATCCTCGTACGAATGAAAGGCAAGCACGAATATATAAATCGCACCCTCAATTCAATAACAAACAAGGAACGATTATTTTGTCCCGATCTTTTGAAAACAAGTAACGATTTTATGATATTTACCTCTAAGCGATTATAACTTAGCAACAAATATCAACGATAAAACAATTGAATTTCAAACGAACCTTCAAAGAACTTGTTTTGACAATCCGTGCGAAGAACAATCGACAAACGCCACAAAGATGCAATCTTTGATAAGTTCGATTTTGATAAACACAAAGCACAAGCTTTGCAAATTGAGAGAAAACTCAAGAACTTTTATCTATCATTCATCATTATTTGTTCATGGTCTGGTACACTGAATATATATTCAATAAAGTATGAAAAAGTAGTGTGAAAAGGCTTAATTATGATAACAAGCAAATTTGACACGGAAGTTGACAAAAGACCACGGGTGCGCTGCAGACTGGACCGCGGGTGCGGTGCCGCTTCGGCGAAGTTCGGATGCAAAGGACCGCGGGTGCGGTCCTTTTAGGAGTGCGGGTGCGCTCGCCTTCCGCGGGTGCGCTAGCCTTCTGACCGCGGGTGCTGTATAGCTTCGGCAATATTCTCTTAAATTTGATTATTATGGACCGCGGGTGCAGTCCCTGAACTGGCGCGGGTGCGCTGTATCTTCGGCAATTGCACTTGAATAATATTCCGAAAACCTCCAATATTATTCCCATGATTCTTAACCTCCTCTAATTTAGACATCCAACTTGTAGGACTTCCTTGATAGCTCATCATGAGTCCTTGAAGTGCATCTTTAAACTTCTTGCTTTGTCCCCTCATTATAGGTCCTTCGGGCAACTCCAACGGCTCCCATGCTTTCTTTGATGCTTGATCAACCACATTTGCATCATTCTCCCCTTCTTGAAAAGGATTTGTCCTCAAATCTTGATCATCTCCTACATCAAACAACGAAAGATCACTAACATTAAAAGTAGAGCTGACATTATACTCACCTGGTAGGTCTAATTTGTAGGCATTGTCGTTGATCTTTTCAAGCACTTGAAATGGTCCGTCACCCCTAGGTAAGAGTTTTGAACGTCGCTTTTCTGGAAATCTTTCCTTCCTTAAGTGCAACCACACCCAATCTCCCTTTTCAAAAACAATCTTTTTCCTTCCCTTGTTGGCTTGCTTCGTGTATTGTAAATTCTTCTTCTCGATGTTATCCTTGACCTTCTCATGCAAACTTCTAACGAATTCTGCTTTCTTCTTGCCATCCATATTCAACCTTTCACTCACAGGTAAAGACATCAAATCCAACGGAGTCAAAAGATTAAAACCATATACAATTTCAAATGGTGAATAATTCGTAGTAGAATGCACACTACGATTATAAGCAAACTCAACAAATGGTAAACAATCCTCCCAATTCTTTAAGTTCTTTTTAAGAATAGCACGCAAAAGTGTTCCTAAAGTTCTATTGACAACTTCAGTTTGCCCATCCGTTTGAGGATGACATGTAGTAGAAAACAACAATTTTGTGCCAAGTTTAGCCCATAACGTTTTCCAAAAATAACTCAAGAATTTAACATCACGGACTGAAACAATAATCCTAGGCATGCCATGCAACCTAACGACTTCTCTAAAGAATAGATCCTCAATGTGAGATGCATCATCAGTTTTGTGACAAGCAATAAAATGAGCCATCTAAGAAAATCTATCCACAACAACAAATATAGAATCCCACCCCTTCTTTGTCCTAGGCAACCCCAAAACAAAGTCCATAGAAATATCAACCCAAGGTTCACTAGGGACGGGAAGTGGTGTATACAAGCCATGTGGTTGTGTTTAAGATTTAACTTGTCTACAAGTAATGCACTTATCAAAACACGCTCAACGTCACGTTTCATGTGTGGCCAATAGAAATGTTCATGCAATGCACTTAAAGTTTTAGCCACACCAAAATGCCCCATTAAGCCACCCCTATGTGCCTCCCTAACAAGTAATTCACGAATGGATGATCTAGGGACGCACAACCTATCTTCTTTAAACAAGAAACCATGATGCAAATAAAATTTTTCATGTGGACCATGCATACATGTTTCAAATACATTCTTAAAATCCTCATCTAGCACATATAATTCCTTCACATGCTCAAACCCCAAAACTTTAGACTCCAAAGTAGAGATTAGTACATACCTCCGTGATAATGCGTCAACCACGACATTTTCCTTACCTTGTTTGTACTTGATGATGTAGGGAAATGTACCTATGAATGCAACCCACTTGGCATGCTGCTTGTTCAACTTCTGCTGCCCCTTAAGTTGCTTAAGAGACTCATGATCCGTGTGAATCACAAACTCTTTAGGCCTCAAGCAGTGTTGCCACACCTCCAAAGTCCTCACAAGCGCGTACAACTCCTTGTCATACGTTGGATAGTTCAGCGCTGCACCATTGAGTTTCTCACTAAAATACGCCAATGGTCGTCCTCCTTGCATCAAAACACCACCAATACCTACACCTGAAGCATCACATTCAATTTCAAAAGTATTAGAAAAATCAGGCAAAACAAGTAAAGGCGCATTAATTAACTTTTGTTTAATAATATTAAAAGACTTCTCTTGCTCTTCGCCCCAATGGAATGGAACGTTCTTCTTAATCACCGCCGTCATCGGTGCCGCCAGTGTGCTAAAATCTTTTACAAACCTCCTATAGAAGCTCGCAAGACCCTGAAAGCTTCGAACTTGACCAACAGAAGCAGGCGTTGGCCAATCTCGAATAGCACTTACCTTGTCCTCATCCACTTGTATCCCCTGCGAACTTACCACAAAACTAAGGAAGACAAGTTTGCTCGTACAAAAATCACATTTCTTTAAATTAGCATATAAATTTTCAGCCCTTAGTGTGATTAGCAAGAGTCTCAAGTGATTAACATGTTCATCCAAGTCTTTGCTATATACTAGGATATCATCAAAGTAAACAACAACAAATTTTCCTATGTATGCACGCAAGACATGGTTCATTAACCTCATAAAAGTGCTAGGAGCATTAGTTAAGCCAAAAGGCATGACCATCCACTCATATAACCCGTACTTGATTTTAAAAGCCGTTATCCACTCATCACCTACCCTCATCCTAATTTGGTGATAACCACTTTTCAAGTCAATCTTGCTAAAAATACAAGCACCATGCAATTCATCTAACATATCATCTAGTCTAGGTATGGGATGCCTATATTTGCATTCCCTGCTTAGGCGCCTCCTGTTTAATGTCAATTTTGGGCTTGACCACTACCTTGCTTTCTTCACGTTTAACAACGTTGGAACGCCAAGGTGTTGATGTATTCCCAGTTTGTGTGGTACGACCAACTCCTCTACTCTTGAGTTGTTGCTCCACTTTTATCGCCATTTGCACCATTTCATCTAGATCCAAGTAATGTCTAAGCTCCACTTGGTCTTGAATTTCCCTGTTCAAACCACACAGAAAACGAGCCATAGTAGCCTCACTATCCTCATCTATGTTTGCTCTAATCATGACTACTTTCAATTCTTTATAGTAGTCCTCAACACTCTTCACACCTTGTCTCAAAGTTTGTAACTTCTTAAACATTTCTCTATAGTAGTGATTTGGTACAAACCTCTTTCTCATTACGCTTTTCATCTCCGCCCAAGTTTCTATAGGCCTCTCATTGCATCTTCTCTTAGTGGTCACTAATTGATCCCACCAAATAAGTGCATAATCAACAAATTCAACCACGGCCAACCTAACCTTCTTTTGTTCGGAATAATGGTGACAATCAAACACAAATTCAACTCGCTTTTCCCATTCTAAATAAGCCTCTGGATCCGAATTACCATGGAACGAAGGAATTTTCATCTTAATGCTGCCTATGTTATTATCTTCCTTATTCTCATCATCGTACCTACCACATAAGGCTTCTCTTCTTCCCCTACCAAATCCTCTACCTCTTCCGCTTCTACCCCAATTCTTGTTTTGGCTCTCCTATTCTCCTTCCAAATCATAATCATTCTCTTCTTCATCCACTCTACCCAAACCTTTAGGCTTAGATTTATTTTCACTCGTACTAACTTCAAGCCTATCCAACTTCTCATATAAAGGATCCAACTCGGCCCTCAACATTCTACTAAAATGCTCAAATAACGCCTCCATTTGAACCTTAGATAACCCTTGGTTCGAACTCTCTCCTACTTCCCTCTCCATTTTAATTTTAGATTTTGTACCTACAATAAAATGTTAGTAGAAATAAAAGAATTTCCTCACCCAAATTCTCACGATCACTCCAAAGAAATAACACTCGCACTCAAATGTTTTTCACTAGAATTTGATAGTTCTCTCAAAGGTGTGCTCAATCTTTATATATATATATATATATATATATATATATATATATATTTTATCAAACTAACAAGATTCAACTTGTGAACACTTGCAACTGTTTCACATGGATTGCACAAAAACAAGAACGACAGAATAACACAGAACAAATTTTTCGGGAATTCTGGATTATCAAAAGATGATAGAAAAAACGCAGATCTTAAAATAGAACAAAGGATAACACAAAACTTGAAAGAGAAATTTTTTTTATTTTTTTTGGTAGATATGACAATAGAAACAAAAGGATACGACAGATCTGAAATTTGATACAGATCTTAAAAATAACAACAACGATACTTACTTGAATTCAATGAGCCAAAGCTCTGATACCAAATGATACGAATCCTCGTACGAATGAAAGGCAAGCACGAATATATAAATCGCACCCTCAATTCAATAACAAACAAGGAACGATTATTTTGTCCCGATCTTTTGAAAACAAGAAATGATTTTGTGATATTCACCTCTAAGCGATTATAACTTAGCAACAAATATCAACGATAAAACAATTGAATTTCAAACAAACATTCAAAGAACTTGTTTCGACAATCCGTGCGAAGAACAATCGACAAATGCCACAAAGATGCAATCTTTGATAAGTTTGATTTTGATAAACACAAAGCACAAGCTTTGCAAATTGAGAGAAAACTCAAGAACTTTTATCTATCATTCATCATTATTCGTTCATGGTCTGATACACTGAATATATATTCAATAAAGCATGAAAAAGTAGTGTAAAAAGGCTTAATTATGATAACAAGCAAATTTGACACGGAAGTTGACAAAAGACCGCGGGTACGCTGCAGACTGGACCGCGGGTGCGGTGCCGCTTCGGCGAAGTTCGGATGCAAAGGACCGCAGGTGCGGTCCTTTTAGGAGCGCGGGTGCGCTCGCCTTCCGCGAGTGCGCTCGCGACAATATTCTCTTAAATTTTATTATTATGGACCGCGGGTGCAGTCCCTAAACTGGCGCGGGTGCGCTGTACCTTCGGCAATTGCACTTGAATAACATTCCAAAAACCTCCAATATTATTCCCATGATTCTCAACCTCCTCTAATTTAGACATCCAACTTGTAGGACTTCCTTGATAGCTCATCATGAGTCCTTGAAGTGCATCTTTAAACTTCTTGCTTCGTCCCCTCGTTATAGGTCCTTCGGGCAACTCCAACGACTCCCATGCTTTCTTTGATGCTTGTTCAACCACATTTGCATCATCTTTACTCCCTCAATTTCTCATTAATTGCACATCAGCCCTATTCAATCTTTTCGATTCAATTCCAATCCTAAATAATTGCAAACATCTTGGAATATAATTCAACACTCCATAATTCTCTAATTCAATAATCTCGGATTGAAATAATATCATCTCTATAATCACGGGCCTTACAATTCTCCCCCTCTGAGATATGAGTTTGTCCTCGAACTCGCATGCAATCAATTAAAGTATGTACAAGAAGCAATATAATCAAAACTCAATAAATACTCACATCATGAAAATAACTCTGGATATCTCTGTCTCATCTCTGATTCTGTTTCCCAAGTTGCTTCTTCAATGCCATGACGACTCCATTGGACTTTCACTAGCGGAATAGTTTTCGTTCTGAGCTGTTTTTCTTTCCGATCCAGGATCTGAATTGGATGTTCAATATAACTCAAAGTGTCGTCAAGCTCGGCTTCATCAGGCTGAATGACATGAGAAGTATCAAGCATATATCTACGCAACATTGATACATGAAAGACATAATGTATCCCAGATAGAGAAAGAGGAAGAGCAAGTCGATATGCACGATCACCAATCTTCTCAAGAATCTCGTACGGGCCGATGTATCTAGGAGACAACTTTCCACGTTTGCCAAATCTGACAACGCATTTGAATGGAGAAATCTTCAAAAATACTCTGTCTCCCTGTTCAAATACTAACGGTCTATGACGTACATTCGCATACTTGGCTTGTCTATCTTGCGCCGTCTTCATTCTTTTCTGGATGATCTTTACTTTCTCTGTCATTTCACGAATCATATCAGGTCCAAGTTTTGGTACCTCTGAGATGTCATCCCAATACAGCGGAGATCTGCACTTCTTTCCGTATAAAGCTTCAAACGGTGCCATCCCGATGCTCGTTTGATAGCTGTTGTTGTACGAGAATTCACAAAGTGGTAGTGAATCTTGCCAACTAGTGCCAAAATCTAGCACTACAGCTCTCAGCATATCCTCTAAGGTCTGGATAGTTCGCTCTGACTGTCCATCTGTCTGGGGATGGTAAGCAGTGCTCAGGTGCAATGTCGTACCTAAAGCCTGCTGCAGACCGTGCCAAAAGTGTGAAGTGAATTGGGGATCACGATCTGATACGATAGATTTCAGTACCCCATGCAATCTGACTACTTCTCGGACATATATCTCTGCCATCTGTTCGTATCGGTACGTCATTCTGTACGGAATAAAGCATGCTGATTTGGTCAATCTGTCAATTACGACCCAAATTGCATCACAACCCCGGGATGATCGTGGTAACTTCGTAACAAAGTCCATGGAAATGTGATCACATTTCCATTCAGGAATAGATAAACTCTGAAGAAAACCTCCGGGTTTTTTCCTCTCGGCCTTCACCTGTTGGCAGTTCAAACAATTTGATACAAACTCTGGAATGTCTGATTTCATCTTTTTCCACCAAAACTGCATCTTTAGATCGTTGTACATCTTTCTGCCACCAGGATGAATACTGAACCGACTACAGTGCGCTCCTGATAAAATTTGTTGTTTCAAATCTGAAACATCTGGCACTACAAGACGGTTATTCACATACAATACATGATCATGTACCTGATAATCTGACTGATGTCCGGTTCTGACCATCGCAATCGACCTCTGAACATTCTGATCCTGTTTCTGTGCTTCTTTAATGCGAACCATCAGATCTGGTTCCATTTGAGTCGTAGCAAGTCGTAATGGTCTACGATCTGTCTCAAACACTAACCCAGACAAACAGCAATCTTCAATCAAATTTGAAACACCTATTGTCGATAAGGATAAAGAACATACCTTTCGACTAAAGGCATCCGCTGCTGCATTAGACTTCCCTGGGTAGTACTTGATCTCACAATCGAAATCCTTCAACAAATCGAGCCATCTACGCTGTCTCATATTCAAATCTGACTGTGAAAACAGGTATTTCAAGCTCTTGTGATCAGAATAAATTTCAAACTTTTCGCCGTAGAGATAGTGTCGCCATATCTTCAGTGCAAATACAATGGCTGCCAGTTCAAAATCATGAATTGGATAACGAGTCTCGTGTGGCTTTAACTGTCTCGAGGCATATGCAATCACATGTCCTCGCTGCATAAGAATACATCCTAGCCCTCTGTGAGATCCATCACAATATACAACGAAATCACTAGTACCTGAAGGGATAGTCAATACAGGAGCACTGGTCAATCGTTTCTTTAACTCCAAGAAGCTAGACTCACAGGCTCCAGACCACACAAATGGCGCATTCTTCTGTGTCAACTAGGTAATCGGCTTTGCAATACTGGAGAAATCTTTAATAAATCGTCGATAGTACCCTTCCAAACCGATGAAACTGAAAGGGATCGATTTTAGGTGACCGAAAGCGCAACGGAAGTTCAAAAAATGTTTTTCAAGAAGAAAAATTTCGGCCACCATGTACTAGAATGTAGCAAATACAAAAAAACCTTTGTCATACATAGGGTGTTGAGAAATAGTTATCTATCAATCTCTTGAGGTTGATGATGACTCCAACTAAGGTGTAAACACCTTAGCTCTTGAATGGATGAGTTTATCTACAAGCTTCCTCCTTTCCTTCAAAATCAAGCCCACCACTAACTAGCTAGAACCCTTCTTATTTTGCACTAGAAAAATAAGAAGATTTTTTAAAGAGAAGAGAGTGTTTTCTCCAACAAATTGAAGAACAAAATGAGAGAAAAATTTGAGAGAATAATATCCCCTTAGTTTCGGCCATCACACATATGTAGGATGGAAGGGAAGACTTTTCTTGGTAGTGGGAAAAAAAATTAAACCCTTTTTGCATCCCAAGCCTTGATTATAGAAAAAATTGTCTCTCAACCTTTCACCTCCCATGCATGCAAATCTATTTAGGCTTGTAACAATTACAAGGCCCATGGACTTTTATTTTAAATTTCTCAAATACATTTGAGCACATTTAAAGTTTACTTGATTTTACTCAAGCCCACTAGTTTAATAATTATTTCTAATTGGGCTCTACAAGGCCCAATATTGTTTAATTAATCCAACACTTGAATTAATTTAATTATTTGGACTCTACTAGGCCCACTAGTGTTTAATTAATTCAACACTTGAATTAATTTAATTTAGTCCATAATAATGTTTATGAAAATCACAATTTTCAGATACATTATTTATTTGGCCAACTTTTAAATTAGGAACACATTCATAAATAAAAAGTTACATTTCTCTCATAGAAGTCATACTTTTATTTTTTTTTACGCCTATAAACTCATTTATAAGCCGTTCAACAATTTGAACTATTTTACTTCTCAACGGGATCTAGAAAGCTAGTACTTGTGTGGCCCTCAATGGTTCATTGATACAACTAGCCCTACAATGCTTCGACTCCTATATGTTTCGATAGAACACCTAACCTTGCCACCTGATTACCCCATGGGAGTCGGTAAACAAGTCAAAGTGTAATTCTAGCACATAGAGTCTCAATGTTGTCCCGGGTCATAAGGACTAATGGTGTATAACCATAAACTAGGACTTTTCCACTCGATAAGTAAGAACCATTTGGAAAAACCTTTATGGAGGGTTGTTCAGTGCACTCTTCCAGGAGCACCTATCTGCATGCTCGGACATCACAATGTCCCCTACCAATGAAACATGATACTCATATCGCAGATACTAGTCTCGAACTCTAGCGGCCTATATCCTTCTTAGCGGCTATAGCCTTCCAATTTTAGTTCTTCACCCCCATAGACCAAGAACAACTTATTGGTCCTTCTCAAATACTTGAGGATGTCTTTCAAAGCTTTCCAGTGTGGAAGACCAGGGTTGGATTGATATCTACTCACTACACTTAGTGCAAAAGCCACCTCAGGACGTTTAGATATCATCCCATACATGATGCTACCAATCGCAGATGCATACGGAATGCGTGTCATCGCCTCTATCTCTGCATCAGTCTTGGGAGGCATGGACTTGGATAGGGACACGCCATGACACATTGGTAGATGTCCTCTCTTGGACTCATCCATCGAGAACCTCTTCACGATGGTATCAATGTATGTTGACTGGGTGAGACCAAGCAATCTTTTTGATCTATCTCTGTGAGGCCCGGGGCCGAAGAGGGCGGGGGGTGATCGCCGGTGCCATCAGTTGCACGGACAATGAGCGGCTCCTGGCAGGCTTCTAGGTGAAGGGAACATGAATGAACCGAACCCACACGGGAATGAGAGGGATTCCGAGACTGTTCAATGTAATGGACTACACAGTTGAAGAGGGCTTAAAAGATTTGATTCGTACTACTCATATCACGAAGGTGCATCTTCTTTTCGGTAGCTCATCACATAAGAACTCCAAAGTTAAGCGTGCTTGACTTGGGGCAATTTTGGGATGGGTGACCTCCTGGGAAGTTTCCCAGGGTGCGTGTGAGTGAGGACATAAGCACGCTGGAAAGACTCGTCTTGATACAGTGAGGACAGTCGTCGAATCTGGGGCGTTACAAGTGGTATCAGAGCCGACCTCTCTTAGTACGGTGTGGTTCGGGGACGAACCAAGCGGAAGCTGGTGGGCATGTGAGGCCCGGGGCCGAAGAGGGCGGGGGGTGATCGCCGGTGCCATCAGTTGCACGGACAATGAGCGGCTCCTGGCAGACTTCTAGGTGAAGGGAACATGAATGAACCGAACCCACACGGGAATGAGAGGGATTCCGAGACTGTTCAATGTAATGGACTACACAGTTGAAGAGGGCTTAAAAGATTTGATTCGTACTACTCATATCACGAAGGTGCATCTTCTTTTCGGTAGCTCATCACATAAGAACTCCAAAGTTAAGCGTGCTTGACTTGGGGCAATTTTGGGATGAGTGACCTCCTGGGAAGTTTCCCAGGGTGCGTGTGAGTGAGGACACATAAGCACGCTGGAAAGACTCGTCTTGATACATTGAGGACAGTCGTCGAATCTGGGGCGTTACAATCTCTATAGATCTGTATTCCCAATACAAAAGATGTTTCACCCAAGTCCTGCATCGAGAACTTACTTGCTAACCATATCTTAGTTGATTGCAACATCCCTACATCATTCCCAATGAGTAGAATGTCATCAACATAAAGCACAAGGAATGTCGCAGCACTCCCACTGACCTTCTTATACATACAGGGTTCCTCAGGATTCTTAGCAAAACCAAACTCTTTGATTGTACAATCGAATCTGAGGTTCCAACTCCTAGATGCATGCTTTAGACCATAAATAGATCTTTGCAGTTTGCATACCATATGCTCACTTCCGATAGATGTAAACCCTTCGGGTTGAGACATGTAAATCTCTTCCTTAATATCCCTATTAAGAAAGGCTGTCTTAACATCCATCTGCCATATCTCATAGTCATACCATGCAGCTATTGCTTGCAAAATCCTTATGGACTTGAACATTGCAACTGGAGAAAAGGTTTCCTCAAAGTCAACTCCTTGTCTTTGACTATATCCTTTTGCCACCAATCGCGCCTTGAAGGTCAATACCTTCCTATCCGCCCCAAGTTTCCTCTTGTAAATCCATTTACACGCTATGGGAATAATTCCCTCAGGTGGATCCACAAGATTCCACACTTGGTTCGAATGAATGGAATTCATCTCAAATTACATTGCTTCAAGCAACTTGGATGAATCGGCATCAGATAACGCTTCCTTGATGGTCCTTAGATCACATCCATGGTTAGGCTCATCATGGCCCTCTTCAAGAAGCAGACCATACCTCATAGGTGGTCTCGAGACTCTCTCCGATTTTCTAGGAGCTTGTATCTCCTCTCTTGGCTCTTCGGGTGTGGGTTCTATAACTGTGGGTGTCTCTCGAACCTCTTCGAGTTCTATCATCTCGCCTTTTCTATCCAATAGAAATTCCTTTTCCAAAAAGGTTGCATTCCTAGAAACAAACACTTTTGTTTCTTGGGGATGATAGAAGTAATATCCAACCGAATTCTTTGGATATCTCACAAAGTAACATAAAATGGATCGACTATCTAATTTATCTCCCACTACCTGATTCACATAAGCAGGGCACCCCCATATTCTAAGATAAGAATATTTGGGTGGCTTACCCATCCATATCTCATATGGTGTCTTGTCAACTGCCTTTTAATGGACGTTGTTCAACAACAGTGCCGCTGTCTCAAGCGCATATCCCCAAAAGGATGGCGGCAACTCCGTGAACCCCATCATAGGCCGAACCATGACCATCAAAGTCCGGTTACGACGCTCCGAAACACCATTCAACTGTGGTGTAGCGGGCTGAGTCCACTGCGAGAGAATCCCATTCTCCCTAAGATACTCTTGAACTCGGCACTCAAGTACTCACCACCTCGTTCCGATCGAAGTGTCTTGATGCTTCGTCCCAATTGTTTCTCTACTTCACTTCTGAATTCTTTGAACCTTTCAAAGGCTTCAGACTTGTATTTCATCAAATACACATACCCATACCTCGAAAAGTCATCGGTAAAGGTGATGAAGTAGGCATGTCCATGCTTAGTGGTGATGCTAAGCGGACCGCACACATCGGTATGGATCAAATCCAATAATCCTTTGGCTCGCTCCACATGGCCTTTAAAGGGAATCTTGGTCATCTTTCCTTTTAGACAGGATTCACAAGTCGTGAGAGCATTAATATCAGACATATCAAACATGCCCACTCCCACTAGCTTGTTCATCCTTCTTAGGGAAATATGTTCTAATCGAGCATGTCCATAATTGTGCCGAATTTAGAGTATCTTGTTTGTGCTTGTTTGTTGTTGTTATAGGTTGGACATTGTTAAGTGGAATATCTTTCAATTTTAAGGTGTAGAGATTGTTTTCAAGTTCTCCAGTACCAATTAAACATTCATTCTTGTAAATATTGTAAACACCTTTGCTAAATAAACAAGAAAATCCATCTTTATCAAGCATAGAAATGGAAATAATGTTTTTCACCAAGTCTAGTACAAACAAAACATCTCTCAAAACAAGCTTAAAATCATTGTTCAAATGCAAATAAACATCTCCTACGGCTTTCGCAGCAACCCTTGCTCCATTGCCCATCTTCAAGAAGGTCTCACCTTCCCTGAGCCTCCTACTTCTTCCCATCGCCTGCAAATAATTACATAGATGTGAGTCACAGCCGGTATCCAATACCCAAGAAGTAGAGTTAATTGAAATGTTTACTTCAATATAGAACATACCGTTTCCAGAACTCTTCTGGGCAAGATATTCTTTGGAGTTACGCCTCCAATGTCTAGGCTTCTTGCAGTGATGACAGATTTCAACAGTCTTGTCAGCTTTAACTGGTGTAGCTGCCACAGCGGGACTCGGAGTTTGCCACTTCAAGGGCACATTCTTCTTGGAACGTTGGAAAGAATGCTTCTTTCCCTTCCCAGGTGGACCGGTCTTCGTACCAGATGAAGAGCCCACAAAAAGAACCGGCTTCTCTTTCTTGATGGTGGACTCAAAAGTCACAAGCATATTCACCAACTCCTCAAGGGTCGGCTCCATCTTGTTCATGTTCAAGTTCACCACAAAAGGATCAAATGAGCTAGGCAGCGATAACAGCAACACGTCGGTGGTCAACTCCGAAGGCAATATCAAATCCATGCCAACGAGCTTGTCCACGAGCCCAATCATCTTCAGGCCATGCTCATGGACCGAGGCCCCATCTCGCATGCGCATAGTGATCTGCTCCTTGACGGTAGCATGCCTAAGAGGCCGAGTCTGCTCACCAAAGAGCTCCTTGAGGTGCATATGAATGTCAGCAGCATTCTTTGCACCCTCAAAACGCCTCTGCAGCTCATCATTAATAGAATCCTGCATATAACACCTGGCATTCAAGTCATGGTCACATCAATCCTTGTAGGTCTGCAATTCCTCAGGAGTGCAGCTAGTCGGAGCCTCAACAAGGGGCGACTCAGTCAGTGTGTATGCAATCTTTTCCGAGTTCAAGACGATCTTTAGGTTTCTTAGCCAAGTGAGGTAATTAGGTCCAGTTAACACGTGTTTTTCGAGTATTGCGGATAGCGGATTGCGAATCGAAGACATTGTCAAATTTTGTACTGAAAAGTAAAACAGATAAATGTTAATGACTATTTTAAAATATTTAGTAAGATATAAAGTATGGACTTTTACTTTATAAATTTTCGCTCCCACTGTTTTGACATTTTCACTACCTTCTAGTGAAAACGGGAAACTCCTTTCCTCAGTAGGTACGTAAGGTCCAATTAGCGAATTATGATTCCGAATAATATCAGCCAATCACAATTTCTAAAAGGTAGTTTCCAATTGCATCATAATGCAACCCTCTACGTAAAGTTTTGTCTCATGTTTGATTAGGACCCAATAATATGACGTCGTTCATCTTCACGTGTGCCTTACCCATCGATGTTGAACCTTAATGGACGGTCGCCATGAGTTCCCCCAATAATATGAGCCGAAATCATGGGAGTTCCACGTAGTTCACATCACCATGTCAATGGATGTCACAGCTTTCCGGCACCCAGGGCCCCCCCAATAATATGAGCCGAGCCCCGAGTACGAGTAGCGTTCATCATGCACCCATTGTCAATGGAAGACATGGAAATTATAAACAAATTTATAATTCCCCTTTTCGGGCTTGATATTAATTTTTAATCTTATTCAAAATGAAGGTTTTTAATTTTGAAAGGTCTCATCATTAATTATATTTAAAAGCTCGCCATGTTTGATCGTATGTTTGCCGGATTCATGCAACTTTTTTATTATCATAATAATAACGCACATACTCATTATTTATAAAATATATCATGCATATATTATAAACAGTAAACAAAACAAGGATGATCAATCGCCCCAAAACTATTGGCCCGTGTGAGCTAAACACGGGCCTAGGTCCAATCCTAGGGAAATGCAAGGGATGCAAATGCAACTATTACATTAGCTTTTAATATTTACATGTCTTCGATCTTCATAATCATCATGGCCACCATCTTCCAATCTTGATCATCCACTATACTAATATTTACAAATAAATATCAATGGCAAATAGGGATACATCTCATGGGGGTGGGAACGGGCCATAAACCAAGTCCACTTTATAAATTTATAATTATTACAATCATTCAACACAAAATATCCTAGCATACACCTAGCAAATTGGTCTTGGGCTTATGATCATCCTTCATGCATAATATCACATATCATACACCATCAATTAATAATCATAATAATTAATTGATCCAATATTATATATCTTGATCCAATCACTAACCGTCACGATTATAAACTAAATTAACAAAGTATACAAACACATTTGTTTACTTTCTAATTAATTTATTTATAACCGAATTTCTTGTAAATCACCATTTACTATAAATAACTAAAGTCCAACTTCAATTATTTATTTCATGAGAAAATATTTGCAACTTTTGTAATTTTAAACTTAAGGGCCCAAAAACACATTTTTCACCAAAAACATTTTGGCCCATTTAAAATTCACAAATATGTTAGCCATCCATTGACCCAACAACTCAAGGCCCATGACACTTTGATATTTCAAAACATCTTTTGAAAACCCTAGTCGTCATCGCCGTCGCCGGATTCCGGCCAACATGCAAATATTTTTTTTTTTATTTTTCAAGGGGGGGATTCGGGCAGCCCCTCGGGCTGCCCTTGTTGCCCGAAATGGGCAGCCCGAGCTGCCCGAAATGGGCAGCAACATGCTGCCCGAAAACCCCTCTGTTTTGGCCTTGATTTTGTTGCAAAAATTTCATCTCATGCGGTTAGAAATCAACCTCAATATAATATTATGTATATGCTACAAAAACTAGTACACTTAGCTCAGATACCACTTGAAAGGGATCGATTTTAGGTGACTGAAAGCGCAACGGAAGTTTAAAAATTGTTTTTCAAGAAGAAAACTTTCGGCCACCATTTACTAGGTTGTAGCAAATACAAAAACACATTTGTCATACATTGGGTGTTGAGAAATAGTTACATATCAATCTCTTGAGGTTGATGATGGCTCTAACTTACGTGTAAACACCTTAGCTCTTGAATGGATGAGTTGATCTACAAGCTTCCTCCTTTCCTTCAAAATCAAGCCCACTACTAACTAGCTATAACCCTTCTTATTTTGCACTAGAAAAATAAGAAGATTTTTCAAAGAGAAGAGAGTGTTTTCTCCAACAAATTGAAGAACAAAATGAGAGAAAAATTTGAGAGAATAATATCCCCTTAGTTTCGGCCATCACACATATGTAGGAGGTAAGGGAAGACTTTTCTTGGTAGTGGGAAAAAAAATTAAACCCTTTTTGCATCCCAAGCCTTGATTATAGAAAAAATTGTCTCCCAACCTTTCACCTCCCATGCATGCAAATTTATTTAGGCTTGTAACAATTACAAGGCCCTATGGACTTTTATTTTAAATTTCTCAAGCACATTTGAGCCCATTTAAAGTTTACTTGATTTTACTCAAACCCACTAGTTTAATAATTATTTCTAATTAGGCTTTACAAGGCCCAATATTGTTTAATTAATCCAACACTTGAATTAATTTAATTATTTGGACTCTACTAGGCCCACTAGTGTTTAATTAATTCAACACTTGAATTAATTTAATTTAGTCCATAATAATGTTTATTAAATCACAATTTTCAAATACATTATTTACTTGGCCAACTTTTAATTTAGGAACACATTCATAAATTAAAAGTTACATTTCTCTCATAGAAGTCAAACTTTTATTTTTCTTTACGCCTATAAACTCATTTATAAGCCGTTCAACACTTTGAACTATTTTACTTCTCAACGGGATCTAGAAAGCTAGTACTTGTGTGGCCCTCAATGGTTCATTGATACAACTAGCCGTGGGTTCACATCTCCATGTGATTCGGACTAAACATGTCCTTATACGAGCATACCCCAATTGCTCCATTCTTACTTATCAACTCCTTGATAACAAGAACGTCAGAACTCAAGTCTGATAGTACCCAACCAACCATGTTAAACGCCTAGCAGCATCGCTTACATGATTCCCTAGGTATCAAATGATAGTGCCTGCAAGAACCATTCAATTATGGTTAGCGTACAGTACGGTCTCTTCAACTCATATATCTCGACCGATTCGACAACCATTGGTTTATCGAGAGTTCTCAATGAATCGATACTATGTGTCATGTCGTAGTTGCATCGATGGTGTAATCTATGAAACCCCTTTCATAATTACCACCATACTCTGATCAGAGATTTCATCCTACATACAATGAGAACACATAGGATATCCATACCCGAAGGTAAGCGGTGAATTCCCGACTACAATGCATCGACTCCTATATGTTTCGACAGAACACCCAACCTTGCCACCTGATTACCCCATGGGAGTCGGTAAACAAGTCAAAGTGTAATTCTAGCACATAGAGTCTCAATGTTGTCCCGGGTCATAAGGACTAATGGTGTACAACCATAAACTAGGACTTTTCCACTCGATAAATAAGAACCACTTGGAAAGTCCTTTATGGAGGGTTGTTCAGTGCACTCTACCAGGAGCACCTATCTGCATGCTCGGACATCACAATGTCCCCTACCAATGAAACATGGTACTCACATCGCAGATACTAGTCTCGAACTCGAGCGGCCTATATCATTCTTAGCGGCGGCTGAATCGACTAGGAACTGTTTAGAATATACAATATTCCAAATATGAGTTTCATGATACTCATCATATGAGCATCTCATATTATTTCTACTATTTGTATATTCAAGGGCTTTATCTATGCAACTAGCATGGGTGTACAGATAAAGATGTGCCAAAATAATAATTTCAAATATTATTACAATAAAGACTGTTCATACATAGAGTTTCATTGTGAACACTCGGCCAACACTTGGCTCGACGGGCACCTACTCTAACAGAAACTGCGTATTTCTGTTACAGAAGTCGGTCAAGGTCAACTAATCACAGCTTCAACTTTACTTGGATCAACAGAAATACCGTCTCCAGATATGATATGCCCCAAAAAGACAACATGTCTCAGCCAAAACTCACACTTTGACAGTTTAGCATATAGTTTCTCATTTCTTAAGGTTTGCAACACAGTTCTTAAGTGTCTGGCATGCTCAATCATACTCTTGGAATATACTAGAATATCAACAATAAAAACAATAACAAACTCATCCAAATACTTCTGAAAGACACGGTTTATCAGTCCCATAAACACCACTGGAGCATTCGTTAAACCGAAAGGCATGACAATAAACTCATAATGTCCATACCTTGTTCGGAAAGCTGTGTTCGGTATGTCAACATCTCGGACTCTCAGCTGGTTATATCAAGATCTCAGATCCATCTTGGAGTAGACAGAGGATCCCTGCAACTGATCAAATAAATCATCGATACGAGGCAAAGGATATTTGTTCTTTACTGTCGCTTTATTCAATTGTCTATAATCGATGCAAAGTCTCATCGAACCATCTTTCTTCCGAAAAAATAGTACCGGAGCACCCCAAGGAGACACACTCGGTCTAATATAACCCTTGGTCAATAAATCTTCAAGCTGTTCCTTCGATTCTTTCAATTCAATAGGTGCCATTCTATACGGAGCTCGAGATATAGGAACGGTACCTGGTAGGAGATCAATACTTAAATCTACCTCCCGGACTGGAGGTAACCCAGGGATCTCATCTGGGAATACATCCGCAAACTCGCATACTACTGGCAGATCTGCCAATGTTGGGCTCGATTTCAGTAGATCTACTGAATATACAAGGAACCCTTCTTCTCCTTGCTGCAACAATCGACTCATAGACAATACAGATATCAAGGGAATCCGAGCTCTGGAACCCTTACCGTAGAATTTCCATTCATCAGCCATTTCTGGTCTTACTCTGACAATCTTCTGGAAACAATCTACAGTGGCTCTGTAATTGGTTAACATATCGATCCCCACAATACAATCAAAATCAGACAATTCAAGCACAATGCAATCTAAATCAATCTCGTGACCCTCGAACTATAGCATGCAATGTCTAACCGATGTCACTGATATCAAACCACTTCCCAAAGGAGAAGAAATCGATACTATGGCAGATAATGTGGGGACCCGGACGTTAATCATCATCTTAATCATATTTGGGATCTAATTATCAATTAAGATAAACAGGGTCTAAATTTTTTTTTTAAAATGCGGAAGGTAATGGAATCAATCTATTATACAAACCAGTATAATAATACAAATATTGTACAACGTGCTTCTAGTTCAAACTAGTCTAAGGTTTAACTGTTAAATTTCAAGTATTAAACCAAGTCTACAATAAATCCGGAGTCACCACTCTAATCTCGATCTCTCATCATCTTCTTGACCCCGATCTTGTCCCACCTGTTGTCATGCACACATACAAACAAGACAACAGTCGGATACTCCGGTGAGAATAAATCCCAGTATAAATAATGTATACATGCAGTTAACTGAATTAACATAAAAGCATGAATTATATCTTATCACATGTAGTATAATCAAACAACATGTATCAATACCAATCTGTAAATAATATCTGGATCGTAATCTACGAAACATAAATCAATACAAATCTGTAAATCAAGTTCTAGTCTCGATATCTAAGACTCGACTCATCTCTCATTCTAATCTAGGGATCCCGATCTAATTTAGACTTTGGTATGCTGTATCGAATGTCTACAATAGACGTCGATCTACATCTAAGCTCATCGATACACCGTAAGTCTAGAGTCTACGCGGTTATGACAAAGACTCGGCGGTTCTGCCCTAGCTAGGCTTATCTGCCCTAGACTCAAACTCTGGCTCTGCTATAATTCAATAGACTAAACATATCAATCTGATAATCTGCAAAGATCAATGCAATAAAGTAAAGTATGTGATTTTGGGAAACTCAAGTCAAACCTAACTCGAGTTGTGCAATCCCGAATCAACATTTATTTATACCTTTCTCTTCACGATCTGATGAAGACGAAGTCTTGTATGTCAATCTGTCCATACCCAGTCTGGCAATGACAAGTCACATAAATACCATATCAGTATATAACTCAATTCAAGACCCGTTCTGATCAATACTCAAATCGGTATATAATCTAATCCATATCTGAACAAGGTACAATCTAATTCATATCAATGATATCACGATACAATCGAAATCATTACTGAATCTGATCAATCTCAATCAATATTGAATCTTATCAATATCAATCTACTGATGTTTCGACAGCATAACAATACAGTCTTGATACCCCGTCAATCTCAACATCACAGATATAATACCAGAACTCATAATCAGTATCCGTACAATTCATAATCTGAATAATAACACAACTCTGATATAGAATCTCAACTAAATCAACTCTGAAATTCAGACGGGCGGATCTTTCACAAAAGGCGTAAGGATTTTTGGCAAACTTTCTCGACCCTTTTCTCGTTTCTTCTTGCCAAATTCTGAAAGAATTGAATGTTTGTATGTATATATATATATATATATACACGTCGCTCGTACAAACCAAGTGGCAATCTTACGTTTTGCATGCCACGCGCATATGCGCGCCCAAAATCCGTGCATATGCGCCAGAAGCACTGTCCGGCTCCTGGACTACTCGCGCATATGCGCGCACTGACATCGCGCATATGTGCGAGACCTACTATCTCCGCATATATCCTGCACATCGCCTCGCGCATATGCGCGAAACTCTCTGGAGTTACTCGCATAGGCTTCGCGCATATGCGCGACATCTTCCGCGCATATGCGCGAGGTCTTCTGCCTGTTTGGCGCATGTGCGCGCATCCGGTCGCGCATGTGCGCTGATGCTACTGTTCTCGCACATCACTTTTCACCCGCGATCTCATTTCGTGTCTCGGTTAGCCCTTTCATAATTATCTCGATTAAAAATCAATAATCTTAATTTAACACGGTATAAAATCTCGGGCATTACAGATAATGACTCGACAGGTAGAGCATGCATTAATGCAAAGCTCTCAGAAATGAATGTATGAGATGCACCAGTATCTATCAATACATAAGCAGGATAACCGCAAAGTAAACAGTTACCTGCTATAACGTCATCTGGTGCATCTTGGGCCTGCTCTTCTGTCAGTGCAAATACTCGAGCCTGCTGTCTGGGAGGTTGACTCACTGTCTGGCTATCTCTGGCTTGGGCTGGGTCTGGGTAGGTATCGGCTGAAAGGAATGAACAGATGAAGCTTGCCTCTCAGGCAGAGTTTGTAGAACCCGTAAATCAGTCTACGTATAAGCCATGCATAATTCTAGATTTTTAAATTTAATTGACTTCATTGCATGATTATTTTAAATGCATTTCTTTGAAGTTAATTATTTTATTATTTCAGTTCAGTAGTTTTATTTTTAGCATTTCAGTTATTTCAGTGAGGCCGGACCGGAGTTGGAGTTTTGAGATAGAATTTAAGATTCGAGAAATATTTCCAGAAGTTAATTTAGCTAGCAACTAAGTTCATTTAAGTTAGAGAGGGAGTTTTGAGGATTTAATTTAATTATTTGAGGTGATTAAGAAATGAACTCATTTAAGTTATTTAATTAAGGGGTTAGCTCACTAAATTATTTAAAGGATTAGTAAGGCTTTCAAGGATTATTAGTTGACTAGATAACCAACACTTCCCACTCATTTTATTAGCATAATTTCGGCTCCATAGTTGCTAGGCAACTCAATTGCCAACTCATCAACCTTTTTGACCAATTCTTTGCATGTAATTAGTAGGATAATTCTAGGATTTTTGGGAGCACAATTTAATTAATTAATGGGCACATCCTAGTCTAGATATCAAGGGATAAAATCGGCTACTACCTCCTAGAAGCATCCACCAACTCATTTGATATCAAACCATAATTCAAAATTCAAAATGAGAAGACTTAGTCTTGATATGATCCTATTATTGTGCACCCTTCTCCTCACCTTCATAACCATCACTCCCCCTCCATCACCACCGAAAATCAGACCTCTTTTCAGTGTAAAATACGTGAGGCATAGCTAGAAATAATAGAGAGAGAAATCGAGAGCTTAGGAAGGAAGAAAAGCAAGCAACTCCGTCTCCTCCGCGCCGTCTCGTCTCTTCTTTTCGTTTTCATTTCAAACGATAACCAGGCATGTCTAGATTCTTTCAAAACCTCAATCAAGTCATATTATCATTTAATTTTCAGTACATGATCAAGATTTATCATTTCAAAAACCGAAATTTTCAGTAGACAAGAAACGAAAATTCTGCACAGATTTTTTATCGACTTCCATGCTTCACGATTGGTATGTTTTGTTTCGATTTTAGGGATGGATCGTTCCAGGGGCTCGAGGATGCATATGGACATGTACTAGGACATGTTAGGGCCATGTTAAAATGTTTATTTCAGTCCCATGATTGCTGGAAAAAACGAAATGACAGCAAGCCCCATAGGTGCAAAAAATGGTGTTCGAAAATTTCAGTTTCCTATCATGAGGGTTTGATCTGATCTTGGCTGCCCTAAGGGCTCTTAGCCATGGTTAGATCACTCCCATAGCATGTCTAAGACATGACGAAGTCGTCCTTTTGGTGGCTTGGTCCATAACTCATCGGTTTTTAAATAAACAACAAGAACAGCCCCTCCCCTCTCGGTTTCCCTTCTTTTGACAGCAACATGTATTTCGAATTGTGTGGTTTGATGTGGATCGTGGTTGGCCTATGGCCCTTAGCCATGGTTCATACCATGCCCCTTTATGTCTAGATCGTGCCATGGTCAATCAACTGGCCTCTGGAACGACGCAAGACATCGATCTAGGCAAAACACTACACACGCATGCACGTTGGTTCTCGGTTGGAGTTTCGGTTGAGTTTTGGTGTGACGCGGATTGTGGCTGGCCTAGGGCCCTTATCCATGGTTCAAATCACTCCTTAGGATGTTGGTAAGGGTCTCTGGTGGGTGGTTCACGCCCAATGGCCGATAGACTCGAAACCAACACAAGACGCACGGGTGCGCAGCTGCTGGGAATTTACAGCAAGTTGCTGTGTCGTTTAGAAGGCTCGTTCGAGTTCTTGGTTGGCTTTTAGCCCATGGCCTTGGGCTGGACAGTGCCTCATTGAGTTAGGAAGGTCATGTTTTCGACCGTTCATCATTTGGACCATTTTTGAGGTCGTACGAGAATTTACGGTGCGATGTGCCAAATTGACTCTCGAAAGAGCGTTTCGTGTTTTGTCCTCCATTCCACCTAGATTTCGACCCTATCATTTTAGAAGCATTATTTTATGATTTTTCAGCGTATTTTAATCATGACTATACGTCGGTTCGGTGTCGTTTCAGGTTGGCTCGGAGTCATGATTAAATGCGAAGTCATTAGGCATCATAGTCGCATCTTTTGAACGTAAATTGCGTAGTTTGTCATGTTTAAGCTATTGCATATTTTTCATAGCACAGTTAGGTTGCAGCATGCCTGGGGACGATCCAATCCAATCCAGTTTTTAAATTACGGGACATTTTCATTATGCCAGTTAATTATTTTACGTGCATTAAATAGAAAATGATTATTTTTGAGATTTATCCGATATGGCTTGTGGTTCATTCACTATGTGGGAGTGTTATTTTATACGGTCGCCAGTGACCGATCAGTTCAGTATGATACCACCCGGTCGCCAGTGACCGGCCAGCTCAGTTCAGTTTCAGCCTCCGGTAGCCAGTTACCGATCAGTTCAGCTTAGTGCAGGGGCCACAGGCGTAATACATAATCTCAACAGAAAATTTTACCAGTTATTTCAGTACAGGCTCCAAGGAGCAAACATTTTTTTTTACTTTGATTATCAGTTCAGTTATGCACGTATTATAATTGCTCAGTACAGATTATTTTCAGCATGTCTCAGGACAGGATATGTTAACTCATGCATATTTTAATTCAGATTTTTACTCGTTACCTGCGATATATGCATGCTGAGTCTTTAGGCTCACTAGACTTGATTGTTGTAGGTACTGATGAGGCCAGGGCCGAGGGCGGGGACCAGTGAGCCAGCTTGGGTCGGCAGTAGTGGCACCCGAGGACCTCAGAGCAGCAGTTGTTATTTTATTCCGCAAACATTTTATCAGTCGTTGGATATTTTTAAATTGTGATTTTTGGCAAACTTTATTTTCTTCCGCTGCAATATTTTGAAATATTGAACTTGATTCACCAGTGATTTTATGAATGAGGCCATTTAAGTTCTTTTAAAAAGAAAATTTTTAATTTTCCGCAAATTTTCAAGCAAGAAGTTCTAAGGCCTTTTTACAGAGTTACTGAACCAGATGCCCCTACACTCTGAGCTTGTTGTACCCCTTTCTGTGGACAGACTCTGGAAAAGTGTCCTTGCTGTTTGCATATATTGCAGCGACCCATCACACCCTGACACTACTCAGTGGCATGTCGGCCTCCACAAGAACTACAATACACACCTGTATACTCTGTACTCTGGCCGGGACCTCTCTGTCGTGATCCACTGGAGCTCGACGAACTGCTCCCTGATCACTTGAACTGTTTGCCCTTTGCCTTCAACTGGTCCTTCCTCCCGCTACTGCTACCACCGCTCTCAAATCTGGGAGGGGGTTGAACTGAGGGTGGTGGCGGTCTAGGAGTCGGAGCGACATAAGAAGTGCTTCGTTGCCTAAGCAATCCAGCTTCTGCCCCCTTGGCACGGTTCAATGCATCAGCAAAGTTGTTGGATCTACCGGTATTTACCAAGGTAAAGATATAGGGATTTAAGCCATTGATAAACTGATCTGCAATGGCCTCGTCATTTTCTGCAACGTGAGGAGCAAATCGAAGCAATGTCGAAAACTTTGCCACATATTCTTCAATGTTCAGTTGTCCCTGTCTCAAATTGGCAAACTCGGCACCCTTGTCTTTTCTGTAGGACACGGGAAAGTGTTAGAGTAGGTGCCCGTCGAGCCAAGTGTTGGCCGAGTGTTCACAATGAAACTCTATGTATAAACAATCTTTTTTTAATAATATTTGAAATTATTATTGGCACATCTTTATCTGAATACCCATGCTAGTTGCATAGATAAAGCCCTTGAATATACAAATAGTAGAAAAAATATAAGATGCTCATATGATGAGTATCATGAAACTCATATTTGAAATACTGTATATTCTAAACAGTTCCTAGTCGATTCAGCCGCCACTAAGAAGGATATAGGCCGCTCGAGTTCGAGACTAGTATCTGCGATGTGAGTACCATGTTTCATTGGTAGGGGACATTGTGATGTCCGAGCATGCAGATATGTGCTCCTGGTAGAGTGCACTGAACAACCCTCCATAAAGGACTTTCCAAGTGGTTCTCACTTATCGAGTGGAAAAGTCCTAGTTTATGGTTGTACACCATTAGTCCTTATGACCCGGGACAACATTGAGACTCTATGTGCTAGAATTACACTTTGACTTGTTTACCGACTCTCAAGGGGTCATCAGGTGGCAAGGTTGGGTGTTCTGTCGAAACATATAGGAGTCGATGCATTGTAGCCGGGGATTCACTGCTTACCTTCGGGTATGGATATCCTATGTGTTATCATGTGTATGTAGGTTGAAATCTCCGATCAGAGTATGGTGGTAATTATGAAAGGGTTTCATAGATTACACCATCGATGCAACTACAACATGACACATAGCATCGATTCATTGACAACTCTCGATATACCAATGGTTGTCGAATCGGTTGGGATATATGAGTTGAAGGTACCGTACTGTACGCTAACCATAATTGAATGGTTCTTACAGACACTATCATTTGATACTTAGGGAATCATGTAAGCGATGCTGCTAGGCGTTTAACATGATTGGTTGGGTACTATCAGACATGAGTTCTTACATTCTTATTATCAAGGAGTTGATAAGTAAGAATGGAGCAATTGGGGTATGCTCGTATAAGGACATGTTTAGTCCGAATCACATGGAGATGTGAACCCACGGCTAGTTGTATGAATGAACCATTGAGGGCTACACAAGTGCTAGCTTTCTAGATACCGTTGAGAAGTTAAAATAGTTCAATGTGTTGAACGGCTTATAAAGGAGTTTATAAGCGTTAATAAAAATAGAAGTCTGACTTCTATAAGGAGAATATAACTTTTAATTTGAGGAAGTGTTCCTAAATTAAAAGTTGGCCAAACGAGTAATGTATTTGAAAATTGTGATTTTCATGAACATTATTATGGACTAAATTAAATTAATTAAAGTGTTGAATTAATTAAACACTACTGGGCCTAGTAGAGTCCATATGATTAAGTTAATTCAAGCCCAAATAGAATGTGCATGGGGAGGTGAAGAGTTGGGAGACAACTTTTTGTATAACCAAGGCATGGCATGCGCATGCTTAACTAAACTTTTTACAACACCAAGAAAACTCATTCTCCTTCCTCACTTGAGCATTTTGGCCGAAATTTCTCTTGTTTTACTCGATTATTCTTGTTCTTCAATTGTTGAGGAAACAATACACTTCTCAAAGAAAAATGCTCTAATTTTTCTAGTGCAAGTGGTTTTAGCTAGTTGGTGGTGGGCTTAATATTTGAGCAAGGTGGGCTCAAAGGGAAGCTTGAAGATTGTCTTGCCATTGACAACTAAATTGGAGCCATCATCAATCCTTTGTGATTGATAGGTACATTTCTAAACACACTATGAATGTCATTTTTGTGTTTTGTATTTGCTACACACTAGTACAAGGTGGCCGAAATTTTTCCTCTTGAAAATCAATATTTTGAACTTCCGTTGCGCTTTCGGTCACCTAAAATCGATCCCTTTCAAGTGGTATCAGAGCTAAGTGTACTAGTTTTTGTGGCATATACATAATATTATATTGAGGTTGATTTCTAACCGCATGAGATGAAATTTTTGCAACAAAATCAAGGCCAAAACAAAGGGGTTTTCGGGCAGCATGTTGCTGCCCATTTCGGGCAGCTCGTGCTGCCCGAGGGGCTGCCCATTTCGGGCAGCAAGGTCAGCCCGAGGGGCTGCCCGAATCCCCCCCTTGAAAAATAAAAAAAAAATTGTGCATGTTGGCCGGAATCCGGCGACGGCGATGACGACTAAGGTTTTCAAAAGGTGTTTTGAAATATCAAAGTGTCATGGGCCTTGAGTTGTTGTGTCATTGGATGGCTAACATATTTGTGAATTTTAAATGTGCCAAAATGTTTTTAGTGAAAAATATGTTTTTGGGCCCTTAAGTTTAAAATTACAAAAGTTGCAAATATTTTCTCATGAAATAAATAATTGAAGTTGGACTTTAGTTATTTATAGTAAATGGTGATTTACAAGAAATTCGGTTATAAATAAATTAATTAGAAAGTAGACAAAGGTGTTTGTATACTTTGTTAATTTAGTTTATAATCGTGGCGGTTAGTGATTGGATCAAGATATATAATATTGGATCAATTAATTATTGTGATAATTAATTGATGGTGTATGATATGTGATATTATGCATGAAGGATGATCATAAGCCCAAGACCAATTTGCTAGGTGTATGCTAGGATATTTTGTGTTGAATGATTGTAATAATTATCAATTTATAAAGTTAGCTTGGTTTATGGCCCGTTCCCACCCCCATGAGATGTATCCCTATTTGCCATGAATATTTATTTGTAAATATTAGTATAGTGGATGATCAAGATTGGGAGATGGTGGCCATGATGATTATGAAGATCGAAGACATGTAAATATTGGAAGCTAATGTAATAGTTGCATTTGCATCCCTTGCATTTCCCTAGGATTGGACCTAGGCCCGTATTTAGCTCACACGGGCCATTAGTTTTGGGGCGATTGATCATCCTTGTTTTGTTTACTGTTTATAATATATGCATGATATGTTATAAATAATGAGTATGTGCGTTATTATTATGATAATAACAAAGTTGCATGAATCCGACAAACATACGATCAAACATGGCGAGTTTTTAAAAAAAATTAATGGTGAGACCTTTCAAAATTAAAAACCCTCATTTTGAATAAGATTAAAATTAATATCAAGCCCGAAAAGGGGAATTATAAATTTGTTTATAATTTCCATGTCTTCCATCGACAATGGGTGCATGATGAACGCTACCCGTACTCGGGGCTCGGCTCATATTATTGGGGGGGCCCTGGGTGCCGGAAAGCTGTGACATCCATTGACATGGTGATGTGAACTACGTGGAACTCCCATGATTTCGGCTCATATTATTGTGGGAACTCATGGCGACCGTCCATTAAGGTTCAACATCGATGGGTAAGGCTTGACACGTGAAGATGAACGACGTCATATTATTGGGTCATAATCAAACGTGAGACAAAAGTTTACGTAGAAGGTTGCATTGTGATGCAATTGGAAACTACCTTTTAGGAATTGTGAATGGCTGATATTATTCGGAATCATAATTCGCTAATTGGACCTTACGTACCTACTGAGGAAAGGAGTTTCCCGTTTTCATTAGAGGGTAGTGAAATTGTCAAAACAGTGGGAGCGAAAATTTATAAAGTAAAAGTCCATACTTTATATCTTACTAAATAATTTAAAATAGTCATTAACATATTTCTGTTTTACTTTTCAGTACAAAATTTGACAATGTCTTCGATTCGCAATCCGCTATTCGCAATACTCGAAAAACACGTGTTAACTGGACCTAATTACCTCACTTGGCTAAGAAACCTAAAGATCGTCTTGAACTCGGAAAAGATTGCATATACACTGACTGAGTCGCCCCCTGTTGAGACTCCGACTAGCTGCACTCCTGATGAATTGCAGACCTATAAGGATTGGTGTGACCATGACTTGAAGGCCAGGTGTTATATGCAGGCTTCTATGAATGATGAGCTGCAGAGGCGTTTTGAGGATGCAAAGAATGCTGCTGACATTCATATGCACCTCAAGGAGCTCTTTGGTGAGCAGACTCGGCCTCTTAGGCATGCTACCGTCAAGGAGCTGATCACTATGCGCATGCGAGATGGGGCCTCGGTCCATGAGCATGGCCTGAAGATGATTGGGCTCGTGGACAAGCTCGTTGGCATGGATTTGATATTGCCTTCAGAGTTGACCACCGACGTGTTGCTGTTATCGCTGCCTAGCTCATTTGATCCTTTTGTGGTGAACTTGAACATGAACAAGATGGAGCCGACCCTTGAGGAGTTGGTGAATATGCTTGTGACTTTTGAGTCCACCATCAAGAAAGAGAAGCCGGTTCTTTTTGTGGGCTCTTCATCTGGTACGAAGACCGGTCCACCTGGGAAGGGAAAGAAGCGTTCTTTCCAACGTCCCAAGAAGAACGTGGCCTTGAAGAGGCAGACTCCGGGTCCCGTTGTGGCAGCCACACCAGTGAAGGCTGACAAGACTGTTGACATCTGTCATCACTGCAAGAAGCCTGGACATTGGAGGCGTAACTGCAGGGAATATCTTGCCCAGAAGAGTTCTGGAAATGGTATGTTCTATATTGAAGTAAACATTTCAATTAACTCTACTTCTTGGGTATTGGATACTGGCTGTGGCTCACATCTCTGTAAGGATTTGCAGGCGATGGGAAGAAGTAGGAGGCTCGGGGAAGGTGAGACCTTCTTGAGGATGGGCAATGGAGCAAGGGTTGCTGCCAAAGCCGTAGGAGATGTTTATTTGCATTTGAACAATGATTTTAAGCTTGTTTTGAGAGATGTTTTGTTTGTACCAGACTTGGTGAAAAACATTATTTCCATTTCTATGCTTGATAAAGATGGATTTTCTTGTTTATTTAGCAAAGGTGTTTGCAATATTTACAAGAATGAATTTTTAATTGGTACCGGAGAACTTGAAAACGATCTCTACACCTTAAAATTGAAAGATATTCCACTTAACAATGTCCAAGCTATAACAACAACAAACAAGCGCAAACAAGATACTCTAAATTCGTCACAATTATGGCATGCTCGATTAGGACATATTTCCCTAAGAAGGATGAACATGCTAGTGGGAGTGGGCATGTTTGATATGTCTGATATTAAAGCTCTCACGACTTGTGAATCCTGTCTAAAAGGAAAGATGACCAAGATTCCCTTTAAAGGCCATGTGGAGCGAGCCAAAGGGTTATTGGATTTGATCCATACCGATGTGTGCGGTCCGCTTAGCATCACCACTAAGCATGGACATGCCTACTTCATCACCTTTACCGATGTCTTTTCGAGGTATGGGTATGTGTATTTGATGAAATACAAGTTTAAAGCCTTTGAAATGTTCAAAGAATTCAGAAGTGAAGTAGAGAAACAGTTGGGACGAAGCATCAAGACACTTCGATCGGATCGAGGTGGTGAGTACTTGAGTGCCGAGTTCCAAGAGTATCTTAGGGAGAATGGGATTCTCTCGCAGTGGACTCCGCCCGCTACACCACAGTTGAGTGGTGTTTTGGAGCGTCGTAACCGAACTTTGATGGACATGGTTCGGTCTATGATGGGGTTCACGGAGTTGCCGCCATCCTTTTGGGGATATGCGCTTGAGACAGCGGCACTGTTGTTGAACAATATCCATTCAAAGGCAGTTGACAAGACACCATATGAGATATGGATGGGTAAGCCACCCAAATATTCTTATCTTAGAATATGGGGTTGCCCTGCTTATGTGAAGCAGGTAGTGGGAGATAAATTGGATAGTCGATCCATTTTATGTTACTTTGCGGGATATCCAAAGAATTCGGTTGGATACTACTTCTATCATCCCCAAGAAACAAAAGTGTTTGTTTCTAGGAATGCAATCTTTTTGGAAAAGGAATTTCTATTGGATAGAAAAGGCGAGATGATAGAACTCGAAGAGGTTCGAGAGACACCCACAGTTATAGAACCCACACCCGAAGAGCCAAGAGAGGAGATACAAGCTCTTAGAAAATCCAAGAGAGTCTCGAGACCACCTATGAGGTATGGTCTGCTTCTTGAATAGGGCCATGATGAGCCTTACCATGGATGTGATCCAAGGACCTTCAAGGAAGTGTTATCTGATGCCGATTCATCCAAGTGGCTTGAAGCAATGGAATCTGAGATGAATTCCATGCATTCGAACCAAGTGTGGAATCTTGTGGATCCACCTGAGGGAATTGTTCACATAGGGTGTAAATGGATTTACAAGAGGAAACTTGGAGCAGATGGGAAGGTATTTACCTTCAAGGCGCGATTGGTGGCAAAAGGATATACTCAAAGACAAGGAGTTGACTTTGAGGAAACCTTTTCTCCAGTTGCAATGTTCAAGTCCATAAGGATTTTGCTAGCCATAGCTGCATTGTATGACTATGAGATATGGCAGATGGATGTTAAGACAGCCTTTCTTAATGGGGATATTAAGGAAGAGATTTACATGTCTCAACCCAAAGGGTTTACATCTATCGGAAGAAAGCAAATGTTATGCAAACTTCAAAGATCTATTTATGGTCTAAAGCAGGTATCTAGGAGTTGGAACCTCAGATTCGATAGTACAATCAAAGAGTTTGGTTTTGCTAAGAATCCTGAGGAACCCTGTGTTTATAAGAAGGTTAGTGGGAGTGCTGTGACATTCCTTGTGCTTTATGTTGATGACATTCTACTCATTGGGAATGATGTAGGGATGTTGCAATCAACTAAGATATGGTTAGCAAGTAAGTTCTCGATGCAGGACTTGGGTGAAGCATCTTTTGTATTGGGAATACAGATCTATAGAGATAGATAAAAAAGATTGCTTGGTCTCACCCAGTCAACATACATTGATACCATCGTGAAGAGGTCCTCGATGGATGAGTCCAAGAGAGGACATCTACCAATGTGTCATGGCATGTCCCTATCCAAGTCTATGTCTCCCAAGACTGATGCGGAGATAGAGGCGATGACACGCATTTCGTATGCATCTGCGATTGGTAGCATCATGTATGGGATGATATCTACACGTCCTGACGTGGCTTTTGCACTAAGTGTAGTGAGTAGATATCAATCCAACCCTGGTCTTCCACACTGGAAAGCTGTGAAAGACATCCTCAAGTATTTGAGAAGGACCAATAAGTTGTTCTTGGTCTATAGGGGTGGAGAACTGAAATTGGAAGGCTATACCGACTCTAACTTCCAAAGCGATATCGATGACTCGAAGTCAACCTCTGGGTTCGTATTCATGCTCAATGGTGATGCTGTCTCTTGGAAGTGTTCCAAGCAAGACAGTACAGCGGATTCTACCACTGAGGCCGAATATATTGCTGCATCAGATGCAGCAAAAGAGGCTGTTTGGATAAAGAATTTCGTCCAAGAGTTGGACTTCATTCCTAATAGAGTTGCTCCAGTCCCGGTGTTGTGTGACAACACGGGAGCTATAGCTCAAGCAAAGGAGCCAAGGTCTCATCAGAAGTCCAAACATGTATTGAGAAAGTACCACATCCTCCGAGAGATTGTGAAAAGAGGAGATGTCTCGATTGACAAAGTCGGCTCCGCAGATAATGTTGCTGATCCACTAACTAAGCCTTTACCTGGACCATTATTCGAGTAGCATCGCGAATTGATGGGTTTGGAGCATATGGGTAGTTGGCTCTAGTGCAAGTGAGAGATTGTTAGAGTAGGTGCCCGTCGAGCCAAGTGATGGCCGAGTGTTCACAATGACTCTATGTATAAACAATCTTTATTTTAATAATATTTGAAATTATTATTGGCACATCTTTATCTGAATACCCATGCTAGTTGCATAGATAAAGCTCTTGAATATACAAATAGTAGAAAGAATATGAGATGCTCATATGATGAGTATCATGAAACTCATATTTGGAATACTGTATATTCTAAACAATTCCTAGTCGATTCAGCCGCCACTAAAAAGGATATAGGCCGCTCGAGTTCGAGACTAGTATCTGATATGTGAGTACCATGTTTCATTGGTAGGGGACATTGTGATGTCCGAGCATGCAGATATGTGCTCCTGGTAGAGTGCACTGAACAACCCTCCATAAAGGACTTTCCAAGTGGTTCTCACTTATCGAGTGGAAATGTCCTAGTTTATGGTTGTACACCATTAGTCCTTATGACCCGGGACAACATTGAGACTCTATGTGCTAGAATTACACTTTGACTTGTTTACCGACTCTCAAGGGGTCATCAGGTGGCAAGGTTGGGTGTTCTGTCGAAACATATAGGAGTCGATGCATTGTAGCCGGGGATTCACTGCTTACCTTCGGGTATGGATATCCTATGTGTTATCATGTGTATGTAGGTTGAAATCTCCGATCAGAGTATGGTGGTAATTATGAAAGGGTTTCATAGATTACACCATCGATGCAACTACAACATGACACATAGCATCGATTCATTGACAACTCTCGATATACCAATGGTTGTCGAATCGGTTGGGATATATGAGTTGAAGGGACCGTACTGTACGCTAACCATAATTGAATGGTTCTTACAGACACTATCATTTGATACTTAGGGAATCATGTAAGCGATGCTGCTAGGCGTTTAACATGATTGGTTGGGTACTATCAGACATGAGTTCTTACATTCTTATTATCAAGGAGTTGATAAGTAAGAATGGAGCAATTGGGGTATGCTCATATAAGGACATGTTTAGTCCGAATCACATGGAGATGTGAACCCACGGCTAGTTGTATGAATGAACCATTGAGGGCTACACAAGTGCTAGCTTTCTAGATACCGTTGAGAAGTTAAAATAGTTCAATGTGTTGAACGGCTTATAAAGGAGTTTATAAGCGTTAATAAAAATAGAAGTCTGACTTCTATAAGGAGAATATAACTTTTAATTTGAGGAAGTGTTCCTAAATTAAAAGTTGGCCAAACGAGTAATGTATTTGAAAATTGTGATTTTCATGAACATTATTATGGACTAAATTAAATTAATTCAAGTGTTGAATTAATTAAACACTAGTGGGCCTAGTAGAGTCCAAATAATTAAATTAATTCAAGTGTTGAATTAATTAAACATCATTGGACCTTGTAGAGCTCATTTAGAAATAATTATTAAACTAGTGGCCTTGAGTAAAATCAAGTAAACTTTAAATGATCTCAAATGTGTTTGAGACATTTAAATAAAAGTCCATGGGCCTTGTAATTGTTACAAGCCCAAATAGAATGTGCTTGGGGAGGTGAAGAGTTGGGAGACAACTTTTTGTATAACCAAGGCATGGCATGCACATGCTTAACTAAACTTTTTACAACACCAAGAAAACTCATTCTCCTTCCTCCCTTGAGCATTTTGGCCTAAATTTTTCTTGTTTTTCTCCGTTATTCTTGTTCTTCAATTGTTGAGGAAACAATACACTTCTCAAAGAAAAATGCTCTAATTTTTCTAGTGCAAGTGGTTCTAGCTAGTTGGTGGTGGGCTTAATATTTGAGCAAGGTGGGCTCAAAGGGAAGCTTGAAGATTGTCTTGCCATTGAAGAGCTTGGTTGCTTGACAACTAAGTTGGAGCCATCATCAATCCTTTGTGATTGATAGGTACATTTCTAAACACACTATGAATGTCATTTTTGTGTTTTGTATTTGCTACACACTAGTACAAGGTGGCCGAAATTTTTCCTCTTGAAAATCAATATTTTGAACTTCCGTTGCGCTTTCGGTCACCTAAAATCGATCCCTTTCAGAAAAAAGCATTGATAGAACTCTGTTTTATAGACTTTCCAAGTGATTTCTATGCCACGATGCTCTAATTCTTTCTTCGTGGTAAGCCACCAGTTCTTTGCAACTTCTTGCAATTGATGCCCAATAAGTTTAACCCGTCGTTCGTCAGTGTAGTCAAGAGATTCAAATAACATCTCGATGTCATCGAGCCAACTTTCACATTCAACTGCACTTTCTGTGCCCTTCAGTGTCGGTGGTCGAAACGACTGAAACCTTTTCAGCAAAGTCTCCATCGGTGTAGCGGTCACATCCATCAAATCATTGGAAGTACTGCCCTGTTCTGGTGCTCGACCTGCTACTAGTTGCGGTACTCGTCGAGGAGGCATATCTGATTATCAAACGGATAAGTACACAATCTATATAATCTGTCTCAGTCCTCTTCTGATCATATACCTCTGATCCAGAATCGGTTCTGATTCAGTCTTTGCAAATACATGCTGTAATTAACTCAAATATCAAAACAACATGTAATAGGAAAAGCAATAAATCATACTAGCACAAGAAAAGCAAAGAAAATTTCAATCTACCCCTGCTCATTCTATAATATCTCAGTCTAAAGGATCTTGAAAGGGGATCGGTTACGGTGACCGGAAGCGCAACGGAAGTTAAAAATAGAATTTTTTAAGAAAATTTTCGGCCACCATGATATTGTGTGTAGCAAATACAATAAACACCAAAATGTCATACATAGGGTGTTCAGAAATAGTTACCTATCAATCTCAAGAGATTGATGATGGCACCAACCAAGTTGTAAACAACTTGGCTCTTGAATGGATGACAAATCTTCAAGCTTCCAACCTCCAAAATTAGGCCCACCACCAACTAGGTAAATCCCCTCTTAATTTGCACTAGAAAATTAAGAGGATTTTTCAAAGAGAAGAATTTTCTTTCCTCAACACTTGAAGAAGAAAAATGGAGAAAAATGAGGAGAGATATCCTCCAAAAAATTCAGGCCAAGGTGAGAATGAGGAGAGAAGGGAGAGTTGTCTTGGTCTTGCCAAAAAGCAAAAAGCAAAAACACCTTTCTGCATGCCATGCCTTATTTTAATCAAAAGTATTCCCCAACTCTTCACCTCCCAAGCATGCAATGTGACTTGGGCTTGTAACTATTACAAGGCCCATGGACTATTTAAATTGTCTCAAACATATTTGAGCCCAATTAGACTTTACTTGATTTTACTCAAGCCCACTAGTTAAATAATTATTTCCAATTGGGCTCTACAAGGCCCAATGTTATTTAATTAATTCAACACTTGAATTAATTTAATTATTTGGACTCTACCAGGCCCACTAGTGTTTAATTAATTCAACACTTGAATTAATTTAATTTAGTCCATAATAATGTTTATGAAAATCACAATTTTCAAATACATTATTCACTTGGCCAACTTTTAATTTAGGAACACATTCATAAATTAAAAGTCACATTTCTCTCATAGAAGTCATACTTCTATTTTTTTTTACGCTTATAAACTCATTTATAAGCCGTTCAACACATTGAACTAATTTTTACTTCTCAACGGGATCTAGAAAGCTAGTACTTGTGTGGCCCTCAATGGTTCATTGATACAACTAGCCGTGGGTTCACATCTCCATGTGATTCGGACTAAACATTTCCTTATATGAGCATACCCCAATTGCTCCATTCTTACTTATCAACTCCTTGATAACAAGAACGTCAGAAATCAAGTCTAATAGTACCCAACCAATCATGTTAAGCGCCTAGCAGCATCGCTTACATGATTCCCTAGGTATCAAATGATAGTGCCTGCAAGAACCATTCAATTATGGTTAGCGTACAGTACGGTACCTTCAACTCATATATCACGATCGATTCGACAACCATTGGTTTATCGAGAGTTGTCAATGAATCGATACTATGTGTCATGTCGTAGTTGCATCGATGGTGTAATCTATGAAACCCTTTCATAATTACCACCATACTCTGATCAGAGATTTCAACCTACATACACATGATAACACATAGGATATCCATACCCGAAGGTAAGCGGTGAATCCCCGACTACAATGCATTGACTCCTATATGTTTCGACAGAACACCCAACCTTGCCACCTGATGACCCCATGAGAGTCGGTAAACAATTGAAAGTGTAATTCTAGCACATAGAGTCTCAATGTTGTCCCGGGTCATAAGGACTAATGGTGTACAACCATAAACTAGGACTTTTCCACTCGATAAGTGAGAACCACTTGGAAAGTCCTTTATGGAGGGTTGTTCAGTGCACTCTACCAGGAGCACCTATCTGCATGCTCGGACATCACAATGTCCCCTACAAATGAAACATGGTACTCACATCGCAGATACTAGCCTCGAACTCTAGCGGCCTATATCCTTCTTAGCGGCGGCTGAATCGACTAGGAACTGTTTAGAATATATAGTATTCCACATATGAGTTTCATGATACTCATCATATGAGCATCTCATATTGTTTCTACTATTTGTATATTCATGGGCTTTATCTATGCAACTAGCATGGGTATATAGATAAAGATTTGCCAAAACAATAATTTTAAATATTATTAAAATAAAGACTGTTTATACATAGAGTTTAATCATGAACCCTCGGCCAACACTTGGCTCGACGGGCACCTACTCTAACAGATCTATCGCTCTGATACCACCTGTTGTGGGGACCCGGGCTCTAACTCGACTATCTTTGGGATTAATTGGATCTTTGCTAGAAAATGTGGGTTATAAAAAAAATTTCTTTTAACAACATGAACAAGTGTATATAAATCATACACAAATGATACCTTTATTTTATTTTCAACAAAGTAGGTACATGTCTTGTTCCATTACAATCATACAAACTAGAGTCTATAACACACTACATAACAAATGTAAACACTACTAGTTCATCTGCTACGCCCGTGATCACCACGCTATCTCGATCTCTCATCTTTGTCTCGATCCAGATCCTGCCCCACCTGTTGTCATGCACACATACAGACACAACAACAGCCGAAAACTCCGGTGAGAACAAATCCCAGTATAAAACATGTTATACATGCATATACACAATATAAATCATGAACTAACAATCAATAGCAATATATTCCTCAGTCTATGAAACATAATCAAAATAAGCATGCAACTCAAGTCAAACTCATATCTTTGACTCGACTCGTATCTAAATCCAGGGATCCTGGTGTTAATAAGATGTAACAAGTCTCCCACCTACTCTCCCAATAGTGGTGGCGGTATGTTTTATTCCTAGACTTCGGTCCTGTCTGTATCGAATATCTACAATCGGAGTCGATCTTCTCCTATGCTTCGATACCACCGAATATCTAGAAATTTTGGCAAATCTGCCAATGACTCTCCTATCTCAATGCGTGTAAATAAATCAAGATAAAGCACAAGCATAGCAAGGTATAGAAATCTAGTATGTGATTTTGGAAAACTCGAATCAAATCTAATTCGAGTTGTATCTTCCCGAATCAATATGAATTATACCTTTCTTTTCGGTTCTTGGATGCTATGACACTTTACCCAATCTTGCTCAACTCTTTTCGGTCAACAAGAACACAAGTTAGGAAATATTGCTCATTCTTCTATCCAAGGTTGGAGCTACACATTCGAACTCAAGGCTATCCACACCAAATCTGGAATGCACAATTCGAACTCCACATTAGCAATATCAAACTCCAATCAAGACATGAAATTGATTAACTCATTCTATATCAAATTCGGCGGCATAACGGCGCAATTTCGGTATCCCGAAAACTCAACAACAATCAACTAATATCAACAACTCATAATCCACAACAATACCAAGCCAAAACACAATAATTCTGCAACATCTAGTTTCGGCCAACATGCTGGAATTTTACACAAATTGCATACGACATCCGATAATCGATCCGTTTACGGTGTTACGATCTCTAGCTACTCAAGAACATATATCTCTAATAAAATCACAATTCCTCCATCATATAGATTTCGAAACATGCTGAAAAATGATGAATTTTACCTCACCTTGAAACCCTTGAGTTGAGGAGCAAGAATCTAAATTCAATTTCAAGAAATTATGGTTGGATCATCTCAATGAAACTTGAAAAATGAGAAAGGAACTTGAAGCTTTCATCCATGGAGGGTTTCGGCCATATCCTTGCAAAAAAAATCTGAATGAAATGTAGTGAAAAGGTAGCAATGTGGCACGTCCCAAGCTTCCTCTTGCATGGCATGACAAGTGGCAAATCCCACTTATTGCTCTTTACTCCCTCAATTTCTCATTAATTGCACATCAGCCCCTATTCAATCTTTTCGATTCAATTCCAATCCTAAATAATTGCAAACATCTTGGAATATAATTCAACACTCCATAATTCTCTAATTCAATAATCTCGGACTAAAATAATATCATCTCTATGATCTCGGGCCTTACATCCTTTGTATACTTTCTAATTAATTAATTTATAACCGAATTTCTTGTAAATCACCATTTACTATAAATAATTAAAATCCAACTTAAATTATTTATTTCATGAGAAAATATTTGCAACTTTTGTAAATTTAAACTTAAGGGCCCAAAAAATCATTTTTCACCAAAAACATTTTGGCCCATTTAAATTTCACAAATATGTTAGCCATCTAATGGCCCAACAACTTCAAGGCCCATGATACTTTGATATTCCAAAACACTTTTGGAAACCCTAGTCGTCATCGCCGTCGTCGGAGCTCCGTCGACGGATTCCGGCCAACAAATTTTTTTTTTGTTTTTAAAGGAGGGGTTCGGGCAGCCCCTTGGTCTGCCCTTGCTGCCCGAAATGGGCAGTCCCTCGGGCAGCTCGAGCTGCCCAAAATGGGAAGCAACATGCTGCCCGAAAATCCTCTTTGTCTTGGCCTTGATTTTGTTGCAAAAATACATCTCATGCGGTTAGAAATCGACCTCAATATAATATTATGTAAATGCTACACAAAATAGTATCCTTAGCTCATGAAACCACTTGAATGGGGATCGATTTTAGGTGTTCTAAAGCGCAACGGAAGTTCAAAATTTATTTTGTAGCAAGAAAACCGAACACCTCATGTACTAGGATGTGTAGCAAATACAAAACACAAAATATGACATTCATAGTGTGTTTAGAAGATATACCTATCAATCACAAAGGATTGATGATGGCTCCAACCAAGTTGTTTTGGCTCTTGAAAGGATGAACTTCTACAAGCTTTCCTTGAGCACACCTTGCTCAAAATTAAGCCCACCACCAACTAGGTAGTTCCACCTTACACTTGCACTAGAAAATGTAAGGCATTTTCTTTGAGAAATTTGCTATCAATTCATCAAATGAAGAAGCAAAAATTTTTAAGAAAAGGGAGAGAAAATTTCGGCCAAAGTGAGGTGGGAGGGAAGAGTGAATGAGTTGTCTTGGTGTGTGAAAAAGTTAAGACCACCTTTTGCATGCCTTGCAATTTTTTAATAAAAAGTATTCCCCAGCTCTTCACCTCCCAAGCATGCAATGTAAGTTGGCTTGTAACATTTACAAAGCCCATGAACTTTTATTTAAATGTCCCAAATATATTTGAGACCATTTAACATTTACTTGATTTTACTCAAGCCCACTAGTTTAATAATTATTTCTAATTGGGCTCCACAAGGCCCAATGTTATTTACTTAATCCAACACTTGAATTAATATAATTATTTGGACTCTACTAGGTCCACTAGTGTTTGATTAATTCAACACTTGAATTAATTTAATTTAGTCCATAATAATGTTTATGAAAATCACAATTTTCAAATACATTATTTATTTGGCCAACTTTTTATTTAAGAACACTTCCACAAATTAAAAGTTACATTTCCCTCATAGAAGTCATATTTATATTATTCCTTACGCTTATAGACTCCTTTATAAGCCGTTCAACACATTGAACTATTTTACTTCTCAACGGGATCTAGAAAGCTAGTACTTGTGTTGCCCTCAATGGTTCATTGATACAATTAGCCGTGGGTTCACATCTCCATGTGATTCGGACTAAATATGTCCTTATATGAGCATACCCCAACTGCTCCATTCTTACTTATCAACTCCTTGATAACAAGAACGTCAGAACTCAAGTCTGATAGTACCCAACCAATCATGTTAAATGCCTAGCAGCAACGCTTACATGATTCCCTAGGTATTAAATGATAGTGCCTGCAAGAACCATTCAATTATGGTTAGCGTACAGTACGGTCCTTTCAACTCATATATCCCGACCGATTCGACAACCATTGGTATATCGAGAGTTGTCAATGAATCGATACTATGTGTCATGTCGTAGTTGCATCGATGGTGTAATCTATGAAACCCATTTCATAATTACCACCATAATCTGATCAGAGATTTCATACTACATACACATGAGATCACATAGGATATCCATACCCGAAGGTAAGCGGTGAATCCCCGACTACAATGCATCGACTCCTATATGTTTCGACAAAACACCCAACCTTGCCACCTGATGACCCCATGAGAGTCGGTAAACAAGTCAAAGTGTAATGCTAGCACATAGAGTCTCAATGTTGTCATGGGTCATAAGGACTAATGATGTACAACCATAAACTAGGACGTTTCCACTCAATAAGTGAGAACCACTTGGAAAGTCCTTTATGGAGGGTTGTTCAGTCCACTCTACAAGGAGCATCTATCTGCATGTTCGGACATCACAATGTCCCCTACTAATGAAACATGGTACTCACTTCGCAGATACTAGTATCAAACTCGAGCGGCCTATATCCTTCTTAGCGGCGGCTGAATCAACTAGGAACTGTTTAGAATATACAGTATTCCAAATATGAGTTTCATGATACTCATCATATGAGCATCTCATATTCTTTCTACTATTTGTATATTCAAGGGCTTTATCTATGCAACTAGCATGGGTATACTTATAAAGAAATGCCAAAACAATAATTTCAAATATTATTAAAATAAAGATTGTTTATACATAGAGTTTAAACATGCACCCTCGGCCAACACTTGGCTCGACGGGCACCTACTTTAACAATTCTAGCTTCAAAAACACGTTCTTGATATCGGCTTCTCCGACGAATAGAACTGATTCAAAATTTGTAGCCATAGCACTCAACATATGAGCAGGAATTTCATTGGCCATTGGAACTGAATGATTTCCGGCGAAAAAGAAAGGTTGAATTTGCTTTTGCTTTGAAAATTTTAGATAAGCGTAAGGAAGAAAAACTGAAATGGTGCGGGCAAAGTACTTATGTACGTGGCTGTTCAAATTATTGGACACGTGTTAGTCCTGGAAATTTTGATTTAAAAGACGTGTGTACGTGTGGTAAAAACGTGTGTTGAAAGTATATGGATTCAAAGGGTCCACGTTACAATCTGTCACTTGATGAGAGATAGCATTTAATGCTTGGATATTCAGTCACGTCTTAATGTGGAATAAAAAATGGTTAATTTGTTAACTTATGGGGCAAGATTAGTGAAATAAATAGCTGAACGATCAGTTGTAAAACTGCGTTTTTTTAGTTGAGAATTTACTATCTGCCGTCTTCTCAGTTAACATTTTAAACCAATATTCTCCCTTACTAAATTCATATTAAAGATTACGAGAATATAAGCAAGACGACTCAAATAAAATCTTATGCTTAGAAGGTTAATCTTCTGCCGTAATGACGTTGTCCTTTCAGTTTCCTTGACCCTGGGCTATAAATAAAAATAACTTGGTTAGTTTTACTCATATCAGCAAATAACAATTTAAAACTAAAATGGCAGATACAGGTAGTTCGAAGACTCCAGATATGGCCAAGGCGTTTATTGATGCAGCTTTAGAGGGAAGGAAAACTGCTATGGAAGATGAAGTCTTCCACCAAATCCTTCGATACTGGGAGGAGCTTCAAGGGTTCCAGTTCCTGTACGAGTGTGAAGAGGCCACCTCCCCCGAACTGTTGGCTAAAATAAGGAAATATCGAGAATACTTGCACGTTGCTGATACGGTGGACCTCTTTGAAGATGCATATGTCTACCAGCTAATGCTCAAGAAGGAATGGAGGATCCTAGAGCATATAGCTGACTCAGATAGCTTTCTCAAGACTTCCACAGGAGAGTTAACCCGTTGGTTGACCTAGTGGAGGTCTTTTGTTGAGGAAGAGTACTTTGATGTAATCCGCAATAATTTCTTTAGATGAATGAAATGTTTATCAGTTGATCTTTGTCTTTTATTTTCCTGCAAAGATTAATCTCAGCAGTTGATTAATAAATCATGAACTGAACATAATAAATGACAAGTAACAAATTGACATCAGTTATTAAGTAAGAACTGATATGTAACGCAAGTTAACTGACAACTGACGTATTAGAAATAAAACTGATTCAGATAAATCAATTAATCCAAGTATATTGCGAAAGTGAGAAAACTTAGTCTCAGGCAACGGTTTGGTGAAGATGTCAGCTGCTTGTTGTTCGGTTGAGACATATTCCAATCTTATGTCTTTCTTCAAGGCAGGATCTCTATGAAGTGATGCCTGACATCTATGTGCATGGTCCTAGAGTGAAGAACTGGATTGTAGGTGATAGAAATCGTGTTTGTGTTGTCACAAAATATGGGCGATTCTTTTGCGATGACTCCATAGTCTCTCAGTTGTTGCTAAATCCAGAACAGTTGAGCACATCAACTTGCAGCAGAAAGATATTCTGCTTCAGTTGTGGAAGTAGCAATGGATGTCTCCTTCTTCAGTTGTGGAAGTAGCAATGAATGTCTGCTTCTTGCTGAACCAAGAGATCAATCTGTCTCCTAGAAACCGACATGATCCACTTGTGCTTTTTCGATCAAGCTTACACCCTACATAATCTGCATCTGAATAGCTAACTAGATTGACAGAGGAGTCTTTAGAATACCATAACCCAACATTCTGAGTGCCTTTCAAATATTTTAAAATACGTTTGGCAGCTGAAAAATGTGATTGCTTAGGGTTTGCTTGAAATCTGACACACATACAGACAACAATTACAATATCAGGGCGACTAGCAGTTAGTTATAATAATGAACCTATTAATCCTCTGTAAAGTGTCGCCTCGACTGATATTCCCCCTTGATCAGTGTCAAGTTTAACTGATGAACTCATGGAAGTACTTGGAGCTGAACACGATTCCATGCCAAATTTCTTCAGCAACTCCTTTGTGTATTTAGTTTAACTGATAAACGTTCCTGTCTCCAGTTGCTTCACTTGCAGTCCAAGAAAAAATGTCAGTTCACCCATCATGTTCATTTCAAATTTATCCTGCATCAACTTAGCAAATTCTCGCACAATTGGGGGTTAGTTGACCCAAATATAATGTCATCAACATAAATTTGAACGAGTAAAATATGATCATTCTTAGAGAAATTGAATAATGTCTTATCAACTGATTAAACAGAAAAATCGTGATCAGTTAGAAATTTTGAAAGCGTTTCATACCAAGCTCTTGGAGCTTGTTTAAGACCATATAAAGCTTTGTTCAAATGGTATACATGATCAGGAAAAAGGTGATTGAAGAAACCTGGAGGTTGTTCAACGTAGACTTCCTCTTGCAACTGACCATTTAGGAAAGCACTCTTTACATCCATGTGGTAGACTTTGAAATCCTTGAATGAAGCATAGGCAAGGAATATTCTTATTGCTTCCAGTCTTCCAACTGGTGCATATGTTTCATTGTAGTCAATTCCTTGTTCTTGCCTATATCCTTGCGCTACCAGTTTCGCTTTGTTGCGCACAACTGAGCCATCTTCGTTCAGTTTATTCCTGTACACCCATTTTGTACCTATAACAGTTTTTGAAACGGGTCTTGGAACTAGGTTCCAAACATTGTTATGTGTAAACTGATTCAGCTCCTCTTGCATAGCATTTGTCCAGTTTGGATCAGCAAGGGCTTCTTCAGTTTTCTTAGGTTCCAATTTCGATACGAAAGCTGAATGAATAAATAAGTTGAGCATCTGATTTCTAGTTCTCACCGGATCAGATGGGTTACCTATTACCAATTCTGGAGGATGTGATTTATTCCATCTGTATTCAACATTTGTTGTATCTACGTCAGCAACTGCTTCAGTTTGTAACTGGGTGTTTTCTTCAGTTTCAGTTGCTGCTGCATCAATTGATAGCTGATTATCCTCAATAGGCTCTGCCAACTGATTATCAGGAACAGCTTCCTGTTCAACTGATTGATCCACAATTTCAGGTTCTGGTGTTTGAAGGATGTTTTGATTGATGTGATTTTCTTCTTCATGATCATCCTCAAAACTGATATATGTAAATATATCCACTAGCTAAACTGGATCAGTTGGCTTGTTAGTTAGTACAGTTTCATCAAAAACAATATGTATAGACTCTTCAACATATAGTGCGCTCTTGTTAAACACTTTATATGCTTTACTGACTGATGAATATCCCAAAAATATTCCCTCTGCAGATTTAGCATCAAAGGCTTTCAAATGATTTTAATTAATCATTGATCTGTTCTGAGTGTAACACGCAGTGTTTACTGCCTCTGCCCAAAACCTTTGAGAAATGCCAGAATCAGCAAGAATTGTTCTAGCAGCTTCTTTGAGGCTCCGATTTCTCCTTTCAGCTACACCATTTTGCTGAGTAGTTCTAGCTGCTGAGAGCTCATGCTTAATTCCAACATTTTCTAAAAAATTTGAAAGAATTTTATTGATCAACTCAGTTCCTCGATCGGATCTGATTCTATCAATTCCAACTGATTTCTCATTTAATAGTCTTTTGAAAAGCTTGATCAGTTGTGCAGCAGTTTGGTCTTTGGATTTTAGAAAAATAACCCAGGTAAATCTTTAAAAATCATCCACAACCACCAAGGTGTATTTCATTCCCCCTAAGCTCATGACTGGTATTGGGCCAAATAGGTCCTTATGTAAAAGTTCTAAGCATCGGGAAGAAGATTTACTGCCCTTGTTTTTAAAAGACGATTTAACTTATTTACCAAACTGACATGCTGAACAAATTTTATCTTTGGTAAAATCCATTTTGGGCAAACCAGTGACAAGATCGTGATTACTCAGATATGAAATGGATTTAAAGTTCAGGTGGTTTAATCTCTTATGCCACAACCAGTTTTTAATAGATTTTGAAGCAATAAAACATACTGGTGCATAAAGTTGATCAGTCCAACTGACTTTGTAAGTGTTTCCACACCTTTTTTCAGTTAGGATGACCTCATCAGTTGAGTCTTTTACTGAACATGAATCTTAGTCAAACTGAACTGAGAATCCATTATCGCACAACTGACTAATGCTAATCTAATTATACTTGAGATTCTCAACTAATAAAACATCATTAATGATAAAGTTACCATGGATAAGCTTACCCTTACCCACAGTTTTACCTTTGGAATTATCTCCGAAACTGATGTTGGTCCAGTGTACTTGATCAGTTATGATAACAAGTTTGCATCTCCTGTCATTTGTCGTGAGCATCCACTATCGAAGCACCATATTGATTCCTTGCTTGTACCTGTTACCTGCAATCACACACAAGATATAATTTTGGTACCCTTAGTTATTTGGGTCCTACATTGATTAGTCCTTTTAGAATCCAGACTTGGATCAGTCTAACTGACTGTCCAGTTGCGGTATTTCGGATGGTCTTTCTCGATTTGTGTGTGGTAGTTGTGTAGTGTGCAGATGAGACAACATGTGATTTGGCTTTGTTCAACTGATTGTTCAGCCGATATCTTTTCTGAACTGGCTTGTTGTTATAGTAATTGGAGTAGCCATTTGAATAATTCCTGCCGAATCTTTTTGACGACTGACTGCGTGAGTCAGTTAAAACTTTTGGGCTATAACCAATACCATATCTTCTAGCCTTGTTCGTACTTTCAGTAGGCTGTTCAACCAGTTTACTTGTCTCAGGTTGTTCTTGTACCATAACTGATTTGACAAAGTGAATGTATTTCCCTTTGACCATATTCAGTTTTGGTTGAGTATCATTGGAAGTCATTTCATCTTGGTTACTGAACCCTAAACCAGTTTTATCAGTAACTGATTTATGAGAGTTAAGTATATTAGTTAATGCAGCAGATGATTTGTTCCAAGCCTGAATAAGCTCAGTTTGCTTTGAATTTTCAAGCATTAATTTCTGAATCATTGATTGATTGCTGCTTCTTTCAGCATTAAGCTCAGCAATCTCCCTTTTTAGACTCAACTCATCAACTAATTCATCAATTTTAGTTTTATTGTCTATGGGATCAGTTTGCTTTGCTTTGGCCTTTTTCAAAAGATAAGGCAAGCTTTTGGTACTCATTAACCATGTCATGAAGAGTTGAAATAAGTTCTTCTCTAGTGAAATCAGTTGAAGCGAAGTCAAATACCTGTTGACTGCTTGACTCCACTTATATGTCACCAGCCATTAGACACTTCACTTCCTCTTCATCATCACTGGAACTGCATGAGGTTTCTAGCTCTGACTCTTCGCTGTCAGTTTCTGCCCATTTAGATTTACTCTCTTCAGCTAAGAGTACCTCATGCTTCTTCCTGAGAGGCTTCTTATCATCCTTGGGTCTCCTTTTGTGCTCATATGACTTCTTCTTTCTTTCAGTCGAGCCTTGACTGTCCTTCTTGGGTTTGATACAGTTAGCAATGATGTTACCAGGTTTGCCACAGTTGCAGCAAGCATTTGATTCCTCTTTAGAATTATTTCTCGGATAATGCTTCTGGTAGTTCCCTTGATTCTTCCTCATGAACCTTCCAAATTTCTTGATGAACAATGACATAGCGTCATTGTTCAGTTGATCAGCAACCTTCTCGACTGAACCAGTTGGTTCTGTTCTTACAGCAGCTAAGGCAGTTGTGGCTGCTGGAAGGGACGATTCTCCTTCTCGAGTTTGCATCTCAAACTCATAGGCCTTCAGATAAGCAAATAGATCATGAAGCTCAACTTTCTTTAGATCCTTGGATTCCCTCATTGCCATGGTCTTTACGTCGCACTCGTTGGGAAGACCTCTGATTACTTTTAGAGCAAATTCTTTGTTGGTTTACACTTTTCCAAGTGCATTGAGTTCATTGATGATACAGCTGACTCTTTCATCATATTCATGCATGGATTCTCCAGCTCTCATCTTTATGTTGTCAAACTTCTGAACAACAACAGAAAGTTTGTTCTTCTTGGTTTGTTCATTTCCTTCACAAAGCTGGATCAGCTTTTCCCAAATCTCTTTAGCTGTCTTGCACATTTTGATCTTGCTGAAAGTTATTTTATCTAGCGTTTTGTACAGTATGTCCTTTGCCACATTATCCAAATTTGCTTTTCTTTTGTCCTCGGCAGTCCATTCATCTCTGGGCTTTTAAATTCTGTGAGGTGCCCCATCGGTGATTGCAACTGCTGTGTTGGCTTTCAATATCTTCATTGGTCCGTCAGTGATGACGTACCATATATCATCGTCTTGTGCAGCTAAGTGAGCATGCATCCTGATTTTCCAATCATCGAAGTCTTCTCTGGAAAACATTGGGATCTTGTTGAAGGATGCCATGATAACCAGTTTGAGTAGAAATATTCTGAGACAAGATAACACAGCTCTGATACCACTTGAAAGGATCGGTTAGAAGGTGGAAAGTGTTTAGAAGGGGGGGGGGGGGGGTTGAGTTCAGTTTAGTGACAAACTGATTTTCGGTATCTCTTCGGTCGATAACAATCAGTTTAACTGAGAAAAACAAATGTGGAAGTAAACTGACTGATAGATAGAATAGCTAACTGAAAGTAATAACTGAAATGAAAGTGAACACGGTTTGTTTCTGGATGTTCGGGGAATATAATAACTCATACGTCACACCTTGTATCACGAAGATTGGATTTCCACTAAAAGACTTTGATCGAATACAAGAGTTGTATTGACCCACTTCAGTTTGGACTTAACACTGCCAAACTGAAACTCTTAGTACACAAAAAATTTTTACAGTGCGTGACTGAATATAACACAACTGAATGAATCTAATAAAGATTTCAATGTGCTAGCAAGCTCGTAAATATAGCCTTGATTGCTACTGATATATCTGATAAGAGTGAGCTTTCGATATCTTAATACAAGCTGTGATTTTAGCAGAATAAAAGCAAGCTTGAATAGAATGGTAGTTCGTATGTTGTCTTCTCAGCTGCCCTCTTCAGCTATTTATAGGCTTCCCTTTCAACGGTAATATTAAATAACGTTTGGATCCATACATCCGTTGATTGCCACATCATTATTCTTTGACATTCGTACACTGCACTCTGAAATGCGGCGTTCCACTACTAGTTGCAGTCTGTTGTACTATTTGTCGGTTGTCGTTCTCAACTGATGATGTGTACAACTGAGAGATTGGCTGAAAGATACTTTGCTGGAAAACTCATAGCTGATTGTTTCACTGACCAGTTCGCAACTGATCAGTCAGTTAGATTCTGCTCGCAACTGATCAGTTTAAACGTAGATAATATTTAGCTGGTACGCATTAATCTTCAGCTAATGACAACTAACAGTTGTAAGATTTTAGTCAGTTAAGCTCGTATGACTTTGATCAGTTATTCCAATAAGTTCGAAGCTTTGTTTGTCAAATCACTGAAATTTAGTTTCCAACAGATACGGATGATCCCAATGAAATTTTTTTACCTCATTCAAAAATTTTCTTTTATCTTGGGAAGTCCATTGCTCGGGCATTTTTCCTGTCACAAGAAAATTTACTATGTTAGCAAACCAAGGTGTAGTAGTAACTTAAAATAGATGTTCATCTGGAAAATTATCGTTAATTGGCATCATTTCACAAGATGATCCTGTTACTAGTCTCGATAAATGATCGGCTACGACATTCTCGGTTCCTTTTTTATCTTTGATCACAATGTCAAATTCTTGGAGCAACAAAATCCATCGTATCAGTCATGGCTTTGCATCCTGTTTGGTCAACAAATATCTAATAGCAGAATGATCAGTAAACACAATAGTCGTTGATCCAATCAAATAAGAACGAAATTTATCTAATGCAAATATTACAGCAAGTAGTTCTTTTTCAGTTGTGGAGTAATTCATTTGAGCATTGTTTAAACTTCTACTTGCATAATATATCACGTAAGGCTTACCGTTTCTTCTTTGACCCAGTACTGCACCGACTGCATAATCACTCGCATCGTACATGATTTCAAATGGTAAAGACCAAACAGGAGGTTGCATGATAGGAGCTGATGTTAAATGTCGAACGATTTTATCAAAAGCATTTTGACATTCTTGAGTCCACTCAAATGCAGTGTCTTTTGTTAAGAGGTTTCAAATGGGTTTAGAGATTGAACTAAAGTCCTTTATAAACCTCCTATAAAATCCAGCATATCCCAAAAATGAGCGAATTTCTTTAATGGTTTTTAGAGGGGGTAAATTGGCAATGACATCAACTTTGGCTTTATCAACTACAATTCCATGAGATGACACGACATGTCCCAAAACAATCCCAGAAGTAATCATGTAATGACATTTTTTCCCAATTTAAAATAAGACCTTTTTCCTCGCATCTTTTTAAAACATTTTCCAAATTTTCAAGACAATTATCAAATGTATTCCCAAAATCAAGTTAAATCATCCATGAAAATCTCCAAACAATTTTCAACCATGTCGCTAAAAATGCTTAGCATACATCTTTGAAATGTTGCTGGGACATTGCATAATCCAAATGACATCCTTCTAAATGCAAATGTTCCAAAAGGACATGTGAATGTAGTTTTATCTTGATCTTTGAGTGCAATGGGAATTTGATAATAACCTGAATATCCATCAAAAAAACAGTAGTAGGGATGACCTGCTGCTCTTTCTAAAATTTGATCCAAAAATGGTAATGGAAAATGATCTTTTCTATTTGCGTCATTTTATTTTCTATAATCAATACACATCCGCCAACTAGATGGGACTCGACTTGTTAACAATTCACCTTTTTCATTTTTTATCATTGTGATGCCAGATTTTTTTGGAACTACTTGTGTTAGGCTTACCCACTTACTATCAGAAATAGGGTAGATAATCCCGACATCAAGTAGTTTGAGAACTTCAGTTTTCACAACATCTTTCATATGTCGATTTAATATCATTTGTGGTTGTTGAGATGTTTTTGCATTTTCTTCTAAGTGAATATTGTGAGTGCAAATTAGTGGATTAATGCCCTTGAGATCTTTTAGTGTCCAACCAATTGCATTTTTATGTCTTTTAAGCATATCAACTAATTTACCTTCTTGATCACTTGCTAGTTTGGAAGAAATTACCACCGGATATGTTTCATCTTCTCCAAGAAATGCAAACTTCAATTCTTGTGGCAAGGGTTTTAACTCCAATATGGGTGGTTCGTCTTTGTTCTCATATTTTGCCTCAAATTCTTTCTCTGATCCTGGTAACGAGTGATACCTGATAAAATCATCAATATCAATTTCAATATTTTCTTTAACAGTTTCAATTGAACAAATATCTAATTGATCACGAGTACTCCCTTCTTGAATGTTTTCTTCCACAAGATTTTCAATAAGATTTTCATCTACACTTTCATCTCCTTTGTCATGTGGTTGCTTACAAAGATTAAAAACATTAATCTCCAAGGTCATGTTACCAAATGACAACTTCATTATTCCATTCCTGCAATTTATAAGAGCATTAGAAGTTGCTAAAAATGGACGACCCAGAATTACTTGAATTGCATTACAAGCTTCGATATGTTGTGTATCTAAAACTATGAAATCGACAGGATATACAAAGTTATCAACTTGGACCAACACATCTTCTACCATACCTCTTGGCACTTTAACAGATCTATCGGCAAGTAAAAGTGTTACCAAAGTAGATTTTAACTCGCCTAGATTGAGTTCTTGATAAAATGAATATGGAAGTAAATTCACACTAGCTCCAAGATCAAGCAAGGCTTTCTTAATCTTTCGTTCTCCAATAATACATGAAATAGTAGGACAACCAGGGTCTTTGTATTTCAAAGTATTATTATTTTGAATGATTGCACTTACTTGTTCGGCTAAAAATGCTTTCTTTTTCACATTCAATTTTCTTTTCAGAGTGCACAAGTCTTTCAAAAATTTGGCATATAATGGTACCTGTTTTATTGCATCTATTAAAGGAATATTAACTTTTACTTGTTTAAAAATATCATATGTATCAAAATTTAAATTTGATTTTTTTGTATTTTTCAATGTATGAGGGAATGGTGGTGACACTGTCTGTTGAACCTCCTCTTTGCAAGTTATGGGTTCCACTTCCTTACCATTTGGAGTTGATTTATCATCATCTTCACAAGGTTTAAGAATGGATTTTTCCACAACCTTACCACTTCAAAGGGTAATAACAGATTTTACCTGATCCATCGGTTGAGTTCCAGAAGTTCCAGTTTGTGAATGATGATCCTTGGGATTAGGCTGTGGTTGTGAAGGAAATTTACCTTTTTCATGAATATTAAGTGCATATGCAAATTTAGCAAGAGTATATTTGAAATATGTCATGGTTTGAGCAGTTTGAGTATTGGTAGACTATTGCTTTGCAATGAAAGGATTCAATATATCTTCCAAGTTCCTTTTAGGTTGAGGAACATAGTGTGCATAATTTTGAAAATTTTGTTGATTTTGAAAATGTGGTTGTGAAAATTGTGCAGCATTATCATTCTTCCAACTAAAATTTGGATGATTTCGCTAACATGGATTGTAATTTTGAGAAAATGGTTCAAAATTTGGCCTTTTGAAATTGTTCAAAACATTGGCTTGTTCATGGAGACATTCTTTAAAAGAGGGCAAAGTGGGACAATCTTTTGTAGAATGATCACTTGTGTCATAGATGTGACACGCAATTTATTGAACAGATTTTAATTGACCATTCTTTTTAAATTCAAGTGCCTCAACTTTTCTTGCTAAAGAGGTAAATCTAGCTTTGAGATCATGTTCATCTTTGAGGGTGTACATACCTTCACCAGATGTGGGAGATTGAATCTTGTTTGATGATTCGATTGTACCTATACTGTCCCAATTTTGAGCCTTTTCATCTAATGAATCGAGATACTGAATTGCCTCGTTTGGATCTTTATCTTCCAATGTTCAATTACACATAAATTCAACCATTTGCCTATCTTTAGGTGTTAAGCCTTCATAAAATTGAGAAACAAATCTCCAAATTTCAAAACCATGATCTTGACAAAGATTAAGCAATTCTTTGTATCTATCCCAACACTGATAAAAAGTTTCTCCTTGTTTTTGAGTGAAAGTGATGATTTTCCTTTTGAAAGAATTTGTTCTATGAGATTGAAATTTTTTTTTCAAAAATTGTTGTTGCAATTCATTCCAAGTTCGAATGGATCCCGATCTAAGATTTTGTAGCCAAGTTTTAGCTTTATCTTTTAAAGAAAAAGGAAAAAGCTTAAGTCGAATGGTGTTATGCTACAATTTAGATCATTATATGTGTTGCACACTTCTTCAAACTCTCGTAAATGCAAGTATGGATTTTCAGAATCTAAGCCATGAAAATTGGGTAAAAATTGGATAATACTAGGCTTAAAATTGAAATGAGATGCATCAAGGGGAAAAACTAGACATGAAGATGCACTAGTACGTGTAGGATTCATGTGATCTCTAAGTGTTCTTCGTCTATCATGATCATGTAGAGATTGAATTTCATCTTCAATTTCTTGGATGGGTTCTTCCGCCATGTTTTGTAAAAATAAAGGGTTATTTCTAATAAGTCGACCATTAAGTGTACCTGACCAAATGCTCATGCAAATGCAAAAGAATAAAAACACACAAAAGCAATAAAAATTCAAATAAAGAAAAATAAAATATAAACAAAATTAAATAGACTTGAAATTAAATTATACTTCCCCGGCAACGGCGCCAAAAATTTGTTGCGACTTTGATTGTTGCACTCCTAAGAGCAAGTTGTCCACAAGTAGTATAATTCGGTGAGTTCGAATATCGTATCCACAGGGAAGCTAAGGTAATTACAAGTCAACTACAATATCTTTTTGTTTTTTTCTTTTAATGGTTTGAATCTTTAATTGGTAACTTTTAATTGTTCAAATTTTAATTTAAGTAGTTGAGATTAAAGGATCCACTCTTGGTATTTTAATAAAGTTATCATTATTGAACATTATTGAAATCCACTTAATAAAATGGTTCCAATATATATTAAATAATAATATTTATATTATTTTATATGTTATTATCTTATAAGTATATCATATATACCAAAACTTGTAAATGTTGTCAAGTATTTATTGTAATATATATATATATTTCTAAACACTAAATCAAGGTTATCACTTTAAATGGTTGGTAAAACCAAACAAACATTTAAATGGTACCAAGAAATTAATATTATGATATATTCATATATAATAAATCAAGGCATCCACTTTAAATGATTGGTAAAACCAAACAAATATTTAAATGGTACCAAGAAATTAATATTATGATATATTCATATATAATAAATCAAGACATCCATTTTAAATGGTTGGTAATACAAAACTAACATTTAAATGGTTCCAAAAAATTAATATTATGATGTAATCATATATAATAAATTAAGGAATCCACTTTAAATGGTTGGTAATACTAAACTAACATTTAAATGGCTCCAAGAATTTAGTGTAACATATAGCAACAATAAATCAAAACTCCTACTTATAAGTAGGGTATAATAATACTTAAAGAAATAAAAATAACATAAACAATAAATAATGATTAAATAATATAAAGCATAGATTCTTACCTTTTAATAACCTTATTATCATGCCAAGAGTTTCACCTTTTTATCTCAACTTTGGGAAGTTAGCTACTCATTATTCAAAGTGTAAAACTTTAAATATGAATTTTACATGCTAATTATATTTAAATGAAGAAATAAAGGAAAAACAAAGAGAGAAATATTATGAACTCAAAGGTTTGTTCATAAAATGAGGGATATCTCAATACATTACAATGCACCCCAATTTATAGCCAAATTTGGGGAGACAACCACAAATAAAATATTATTTTTTACACATAAGTCTTCATTGGTGTTCCAAGAAATTAATATTTTAATACACATCACTTTTGAAAATCTTCTCATCCGAATTTTCCTATCCACATAAAACAAAACATGTAGATATCTGAGTTGTTTGAATTGTGTTATTTTTTTAACCATTTGACCAAGTAATTTGAGAGTTATGGTCAAAATGCTAGAGCATGGTAAAACTGCCACTTCTTTGATAACTTTATTTGTTGCTTAATTTGATCCCACTTGTGAGAAGATTTTTATCTCATGCTTGCCACCAATATTGTAGATATTAACATCAACTTTCTACAGGTCCAAGAATCATCTTAATCCCATTTGCAACGCCAAGGTTATTCTTGTTTTATCGAACGTGTAAAGAATAATAAAGACTTATAATTACACAACAACTTATATTTTATACAATTTATTATAAAACATATAATATTTAAACATTTAATAAAACAAAAACTATATATTTATATTATAAAACATTTAATTAATATACAATTTTATCTTTATCAAGTTGCATGGTGCATGAAACTCATACAATGATGCAAACCACTTTCAAGAAGCTCATGACTACACGCATGCAAGATGGGGCTCTGGCCCATGAGCGTGGTGTACATATGACTGGACTTATTGAGAATGTGGCGGACCTGGAATATGAGATTCCTAACGAGTTACTTGATGACATCAATTTGTTGTCTTTTTCATCCTCATTTGACGGGATTATGGTGAACTTCAATTTGAATAAGATAGATGATAGCCTTGAAGAACTAGTCAATACGCTTATGACTTATGAGATCACCATAAAAGAGGAAAATGTTGTTTTTATAATGGTCCTCTCGTCAGGGAGAAAAATGGCCCACAAGGTAAGGGAAAGAAATGTTCTGCCCCTCACAAGAAAAACAATCCCAATAAGATGCAAACTTTTGAAGGACACATAAAGGGCCCACAAAGCCCGATAAGTCAGAACATATTTATTTCACTGCAAGAAGTCCAGAAATAAGAAATTATATGCGTCAGAAATGTTCTGAAAATGATAAGTGAATTTTTAAGTAAACAGGATTTCAACAACAAACAAAACAAAGTTAGATGATCTCAACCCGCACAAATATGGCACGCTAGAATATGTCACATTTTCAAAAGAAGGATGCACAAACTAGTGGGAGAAGGCATGTTTGACTTGTCAGACATAAATTTTCTACCTACTTGTAAGTCCTGTCTAAAAGGAAAAATTACCTAGACTCCATTCAATGGAAACGTGGAACATGCGCATGGTCTACTTGATTTGATTCACACAGACGTTTGTGGCCCGCTAAGTGTTAGCACAAAATATGGGCAATCCTACTTCATTACCTTTACTGATGACCATTCGAGGCATTGGTATGTTTATTTAATGAAACACAAATCTGAAGCATTTGAAAGGTTCAAAGAATTCAGATCTGAAGTAGAAAAATGGCTAGAAAGGAGTATTAAGACATTTCGATCTGATCTAGGTAAAGAATACTTGAGTGCGGAATTTTTGGGTTATCTAAAAGAGAATGTGATTCTCTCACAGTGGACTCTACCAGCAACACCACAATTGAATGGTTATTTGAACGTTGTAATCGAACTTTGATGGACATGGTTGATCCATGATGGGATTCACTAAATTGCCTAAATCTTTTTGGGGCTTTGTGCTTGAAACTGCGGCAATGTTGTTAAATAGTGTCCATTCTAAAGCAGTGGATAAAATAACATATGAGATATGGATGGGAAAAACTCCCAAATATTCTTTTTTGAGAATATGGGGATGTCCTGCTTATGTGAAGCAGACAGTGGGAGACAAATTGGATAGTAGATCCACTTTGTGCTACTTTGTAGGATATCCAAAGAATTTGTTGGATATTATTTCTATCGTCCCAATGAAGCAAAAGTGTTTGTTTCAAGAAATGTAACCTCTTTTGAAAAGGAGTTTCTATTAGATAGAAAAGACAAGATGATAGAACTCGAAGAAATTCAAGATACTCCTTCAACTGTAGAAGTTGAACCTAATATCCAACAACCAGTAGTTGAGGTACAAGCTCCTAGAAGGTCTGACAGGGTTATTAGACCACCTTCATGACGAGCATTGTGTTGGATGAGATCAAATGAACTTCAAAGAAGCAATATCTGATACTGATTCAACCAAATGGCTTGAAGCCATGCAGCCTGAAATGGACTCTATGTATTCAAACCATGTCTAGAAATTGGTGGATCCACCTGAGGGAATCGTTCCCATATGATGCAAATGTATCTACAAAAGAAAGCTTGGGGCGGATGGGAAGGTATTGACCTTCAAAGCAAGACTGGTTGCAAAAGGTTATACTCAAAGGCCAATTGACTATGATGAAACTTTTTAACCAGTTTCTATGTTTAATTCCATCAGAATACTATGTATAGCCCAAATGCAGTACACGTAAAACCCATGCATTACTTAATAGTTAAATCAAATATTTAAGTTTAAAATGATATATAGCGATGCATGATCTATTTAAATTGCATTATTTTAGTTATTTATGTTTATGTGATGCACGTTAAATGTTTTCTTGAGTTTCATGTTTAAGGCGATTATTCGATGCGGGATCGAGGAAAAGAGACCGGCGACGATTTTGTAGGTCACCTCTAATTTATTCATCTCTAAGCCTGAAAATTTTAATGCGATATTTTATTTTAAGTTAGGATTGGGGCTTTTTAAACGACTTATTTAGTTGTAGCATTTTTAAAAGCCTAATTTGGTTTTTAGGTGATTCTAAATTTCAAAATTTTAAAAAATGTGCCTATTGTGTATTTTATCTCAATTTTTAAGATGCTAGTATTTTGTGAGGAGTTAGTATTTTAGTTAGTATATTAAGTGATTATTAGCATTTTTTTAAAAGCATGTTAATTATCATTTAAGCAATATTTTAATCCCCTAATTTAACTAAACTCACACACACACCGAGACACGCACTCACATACACGTTTTAACACACATACACTTACTTCAATTCAGATTTTTATTTTTGAGAGCAAGAAAACATAGGGTTCCTTTCTAGAGAGCAGCCGCCCCTCCCCTTCAGATTTCAGCATATTTTCGTTGTGTTTTCTTCAAAGGTGATCGTGCCACGTTCGTCTCGAATCGTCCCTCGCATCTTTCCCGCTTCGGTATCGCCGTTTCGATATTTAAAATCATCAAAAGGCATGTATATTCTTTTTTTCCTGCGTCGATCTAGTCATATTATGTGTTGTGATGTTTTTATGCGTAAAAATCCATGTGGGATGTAAATAGTTTGAGCATAAAACTGTTTGATTGATTTATGCAACTATTTTAGAACTAAGAAATTCGTTTTTACTGTATTTTCGAGTACTGCGATTTTTCGGTCAATTTTCTGGAAAAACCTTTAATACATGAATTGTAGAATTTTTTGATACCTTCAATTTGATATAAAATTGGAAATATTTGGATAAGAATTGAGTTAGTTATGGCCGTTTTTCTGAGACTGCTCAAACTGCGTTTTCTGAAAAATATGTTCTTGATGTGTTCTTGATGTTTTATTGTTGCATGCTTCGTTGGGGATCGACGGGTGAGCGCTGCTGCATTTGGGTATGTCAGGAATGATGTTGGCATGATTTTGGTTTTTCGTTTCGTGTCATTAGGCACCAGGTGGAATTAGAAGTCGTAGGAATGCTTTTGGTGTCGAATCTTGAATTTGTTTCGTTTTGTTGTTGCTTTAGATATTGGGGTTTTTTAGATTGTTGGTATGGGTTGGAGTCAATACCGTAGCGTCCTAGGATGGGTCTCGTGGTATCGATTCATAGTTTAGGTGGTTTAATTGGGAGAAATAGACAGTGCAAGAACTTTCACGCAGATTTTTTTATCCCGAGGATACAAGGACCTTGACATGGGGCCCGTGTATAGTTTTTGGGTCATATAATATCTAGCAGTGGTATCGAAGTGGATCCAGCTAAGGTAGCAGCAGTTAAGGAATGGGTTGAACCGAAGAATGCTTCAGAAATCCGCAGTTTCCTAGGCTTAGCAAGCTACTACAGGAAATTCATACATGGATTTTCTTCGATAGTAGTGCCACTCCCTTCATTTACTAAATATAATGCTAAATTCATTTGGAGTGGCGAGTGCCAGAAGAGCTTTCATACTTTGAAGCAAGCTCTCATTTCAGCGCCAGTGTTAGCCATGCCATAAGGGCAAGGAAATTTTTTGTTATACACCAATGCATCTAAGCTCGGGATAGGCGCAGTGTTGATGCAGCATGGTCGGGTTATAGCTTATGCTTCAAGGCAGTTGAAAGTGCATGAGAAGAACTACCCGACTCATGATCTTGAGTTAGCAGCAGTTTTTTTTGCGTTAAAGTTATGGATACACTATCTGTATGGTGAGAAATGCCAAATATTTATCGACCACAAGAGTCTCAAATATTTATTCACGCAAAAAGAGATGAATATGAGACAGATACGGTGGTTGGAGTTGGTAAAAGACTACGATCGTGAAATTTGCTACCATCCGGGGAAAGCTAATGTTGTGGCAGATGCCTTGAGCCGTAAAGTTGCAGCAGTAGCACAACTGTCAGTACAGAGATCTCTTCAGTCTCAGAGATTGAGGTTAGAAGTTTATCCTAGGGGCAGAGCTCCTAAACTGTCTAATCTGACGGTCCAGTCTTCGTTGTTTGACCGAATCCGAGTAGGTCAGTCTTCTGATGAGCAGTTACAGAGATGGAGTTTGAAGGATGAGGACAAGGGCAGTGTACTCTACACAGTGTCAGATGGTATTGTGAGATACAGAGGTAGGATGTGGGTGTCTAGTGTTGATTCGATCAGAGAATATATTCTGACAGAGGCACATTCATCTCCGTACTCCATTCACCTAGAGGGTACCAATATGTACAAGGATTTACAGATTCTGTATTGGTGTCCAGGTATGAAGAGAGACATCCGTCGATTTGTATCTGAATGTTTCACTTGTCAGCAAGTGAAGGCAGAGCATCAAAGGCCAGCAGGGATGCTTAACCCACTCCCTATCCCCGAGTGGAAATGGGAGAATATCACCATGGACTTCGTCGTTGGTCTGCCGAAGTCAGTCAGAGGATTCAATGCCATATGGGTTATAGTGGATCGACTTACCAAGTTGGCACATTTCTTGCCAGTGAAGACGACTTTCTCCATGACGCAATATGCAGAGCTTTATATCAGGGAGATAGTCCGATTGCACGAAATCTCAGTTTCTATTGTGTCCAACAGGGACCCGATGTTTACATCGTCCTTTTGGAAGAGTTTGCATGCAGCCATGAGGACGAAGTTGCTTTTCACTACAGCTTTTCACCCGCAGACAGATAGCCAGTCTGAGCGAGTGATTCAAATTTTGGAGGATTTATTGCGAGCCTGTATAATCTATTTCCATGGGACATGGGAATCTAAGCCACCTCTAGTGGAGTTTACTTACAAAAACAATTTCCAAGCATCTATTGGTATGGCTCCCTACGAAGCATTGTATGGTAGGAAGTGCAGATTTCCGATCATTGGGATGAAGTGGGTGAAAGAGCAGAACTTGGTCCATAAATAGTTCAACATAGTGCAGATGTGGTGGTAAAGATCCGAGATAGGATGAAGATCACACAAAGTCGTCAAAAGAGTTATGCTGACAAGAGAAGAAGAGATCTAGAGTTTGTCGTAGGTGATCACATCTTTGTAAAGATAGCACCCATGAAGGGTGTTAAGAGATTTGGGAAAAGAGGCAAGCTCAGTCCGAGATTTATTGGACCGTTCGAGATTCTAGACAGAGTTGGTACATTACCTTATCATGTAGCCTTACCGCAGAATCTGGTCAGTGTACACAATGTGTTCCACATCTCGATGCTAAGGAAGTACCTAGCTAATCCATCGCATGTTTTGAGCTACGAGCCATTGCAGTTGGCTCCAGATCTTTCTTATGATGAAAAACATGTCCAAATCCTAGACAGACATGAGCGTAGACTTCGGAACAAGGTGAACAAGTTGGCTGAATCAAGAAGTGGAGGAAGCAACTTGGGAGACAGAAGCGGATATGAGAATTTGCCACCCGGAGTTGTTCGGTAAGATTTAATTTCGAGGACGAAATTTATATATGTGAGGAAGGAACTGTAGAGCCCAAATTCAGTGCAGGTAAAACCCATGCATTACTTAATAGTTAAATCAATTATTTAAGTTTAAAATGATTTACAGCGATGCATGATTTATTTAAATCGCATTATTTTAATGATTTATGTTTATGTGATGCACGTTAAATGTTTTCTTGAGTTTCATGTTTCCGGCGATTATTCGATGTGGGATCGAGGAAAAGAGAACGGTGACGATTTTTGGCAATTTTAATGCAGTATTTTATTTTAAGTTAGGATTGGGGCTTTTTAAACAACTTATTTAGTTGTAGCATTTATAAAAGCATAATTTGGTTATTAGGTGATTCTAAATATTTAGAATTTTTAAAGGTGTGCCTATTGTGTATTTTATCTCAATTTTTAAGATGTTAGTATTTTGTGAGGAGTTAGTATTTTAGTTAGTATATTAAGTGATTATTAGCATTTTTTTAATAGCATGCTAATTATCATTTAAGCAATATTTCAATCCCCTAATTTAACTAAACTCACACACACACACATACACGTTTTAACACACACAACACACAAACATATTTCAATTCAGATTTTTATTTTTGAGAGCAAGAAAACCTAGGGATCCTTGCTAGAGAGCAGTTGCCACTACCCTTCATATTTCAGCATATTTTCGTTGAGTTTTCTTCAAAGGTAATCGTGCCACGTTTGTCTCGGATCGTCCGTCGCATCTTTCCCACTTCGGTATCGTCGTTTCAATATTTCAAATCATCAAAAGGCATGTTTATTCTATTTTTCCTGCGTCAATCTAGTCATATTATGTGTTGTGATGTTTTTATGCGTAAAAATCAATGTGGGATATAAATAGTTTGAGCAGAAAATTATTTGATCAATTTATTCAACGTTTTTAGATCTCAGAAATTCATTTTTACTGTATTTTTGAGTACTGCGATTTTTCGGTCGATTTTATGGAAAAACTTTCAACATATGAAACGTAAAAATTTTTGATACCTTTGATTTGATATAAAATTCGAAATATTTGGATAAGAATTGAGTGAGTTATGGCCGTTTTTGTGGGACTGCTCAAACTACGTTTTTCCGAAAAATATGTTCTTGATGCGTTCTTGAATTTTTATTTGTGCAGGCTTCGTTGGGGATCGACGGGTGAGCGTTGATCCGGTTAGGTATGTCGGGAATGATGTTGGAATGATTTTGGTGTTTCGTTTCGTGTCATTAGGCACCGGGTGGAATTAGAAGTCGTTGGAATGCTTTTGGTATCGAATCTCGAATTTGTTTCGTTTTGTTGTTGCTTTAGATATTGGGGTTGTTTGGATTGTTGGTGCTGGTTGGAGTCAATACCGTAGCGTCCTAGGATGGGTCTCGTGGTATCAATTCATCATAGTCTACGCGGTTTAATTGGGAGAAATAGACAGTGCAAGAAGTTTCCCGCAGATTTGTTATCCCGAGGCTACACGGACCCTTACACGGGGTCCGTGCCCTTGTTTCCTTCGAAGTGTCAACACACAGAGCCTACACGGACCCTTACACGGACCTTGACACGGGGTCAGTGTCCCTTATTTTTTGGGCACATTTTACAGAGTCTACACGGACCCGTAGCCGGACCTGGGCACGGGGTCCGTGTACTTCCTTTTTGGGGAAAAATATGTTTATTATTTTGGGGTTCGATGTCATGGTTCAGTACAATAATTATACGAGGTCAAGTCATGAGTGGTCTAGAATGTCATAAGCTATTTATTTAATTCAGTGGTGAGCACGAATACCTACGTCTAAGCTTTGAAAAATAAGTGGTTGAACTCATGTTAGTAGTGCAGCAGTGGCCCCAAGCGAGATCCAACGAATCCCTCAACGCCAAGTAAGTATGTTCGACGTGCAAAGAAAATACTTTTAAGTTTTTGAGGTATGATAAATGTCTTGTGACCAAATTATGTATGGGATTGGAAACTGGTAAAGTATGACCAGGGACCAATCCACACCGTTAAATTATGAACGGGTTTAGATCAGGATTGGAAAGCGGTAAAGCATGATCAAGGACCAACCCACCCGTTAAATTATGAACGGGGATCTCATGTATGTGGCAGTGGATCTTCCGTGTCAGCACAGTACTGTGGTTTAGTCTGATCAGGCGTATTTATGTTTGGGTCACTTGCTTTGAAACATGCCTCTACGCAAAATGATGAGGTTTATGTATGTTTGTGGGGACCTGGACGCTAATAATCTTCTTAATCATCTTTGGGATTTAATTACCAATTAAGATAAACATGGTCTAAAAATTTTTCTTTTTACACTGCAAGTGCGGAACGTAATGAAATTTAATTAATATACATATCAGTATAAAAGTACAATCCTGTACAATAAGCATTCACACAAGTCTATGGTTCAACTACTAGATTTCAAATATTAAACCAAGTCTACAATAAGTCCGGAATCACCACTCTAAACTCGTCTTCTCTCATCATCTTCTTGACCCCGATCCTGTCCCACCTGTTGTCATGCACACATACAAAACAAGACAACAGCCGGATACTCCGGTGAGAATAAATCCCAGTATAAACAATGTATACATGCAGTCTTATAGTAAAGCATGAAACATATATCACTACATGTATCATAATCTGACAATGTGAATCGATATCAAACTGTAAATAAAACATGAATCGTAATCCACGAAACATAATCAATACAGATCTGTAAATTAAGTTCTTGACTCAACATCAAAGGCTGGAGTCATCTCTCATTCTAATCTAGGGATCCCGGTGAATAAGAACGTAACAAGTCTCCCACCTACTACTACCAGTCGCGGTGGCGGTACGTTCTTATTTCTGGACTTTGGTCTAGTCTATATCGAATAATCTACAATAAGAACGATGTCTGTATCTTAAGCATATCGATATACCAAACGTCCAGTGCCTTGGCGTATCTACCAAGACTAAGCCTATTCTGACAATGTGCAATGGGTCAGTGACTATACTGTCAAAATCTAACCCCTCTGTCAGTGACTCTCACTTAATAGTTATATACTCTCCACTTTCTGATTCAATAAAACAAACGTAATCATTTAAAAACACGAAGGTATATAAACACAACAATACCACACAAGTATGTGGTTTAGGGAAACTTGAGTAGAATTTAACTCAAGTCGATCTCCCAGTTAACATCGATTTATACCTTTCTCTTCTCGGTCTGATGAAGACGAAGTCTCGTATTCCAATCTGTCCATACCCAATCTGGCAATGACAATCGTATAGATACAATATCAGTATACAACTCAGTTCCAAAACCTATTCTGATCAATACTCAAATCAAAACACAATCTGATTAATGTCAACGACATAACAGTACAATCTCATCATTACCGAATCTGATCAATATAAATCAACTGATGTTTCGACGGCCTAACAACACAATCTCGATAACCCCGTCAATTTCAACATCACAGATATCATATAAGAATTCATAATCAGTATCAGCACAATTCATAATCTCAATATCCGTACACCCAAATTAGTAACAACACAACTCTGATATCGAATTTCAATCAAATCACTCCGAAAATCATAACAATTGCATAAACAATCTATTCTTCAATCTGACTTCAATTATACGATGTCTACTGTATCAGAAACACCATATATGATTCCTATCAAATTCTGACAATATCATAATTTCAAATCATGTCTAAACGTAACAAAACTTACGTCCAGTTGTAGCCTGCGTTGATAGGAACACAGTACTGAAGTCGGATTCAAAGTCTGACGGACGGATTTCTCGTAAATCACAAATCTTCTACGTCGAACAAAACTTAACCCTTTTCTCTCAATTCTTTTGATTTCCTACGGATGAATGCTTGTATATACACCTCATGCATTCTAAGAAACGTGGCTTGCTTCTTTCAATAACACGTCTCGTGCACATGCGCGAATACCATCGGCGCATATGCGCGAGACACTAAGTCTCCGCGCGTGTCTTCACAATGGCTCTCGCACATATGCGCGTACTATCTCGGCGCATATGCGCCCAACGTTCTGGACACCCCGCTCATGTGCGCGCCTTAATGTCGCGCATGTGCGCGCAATGTTCTGCCTACCTCGTTCATGTGCGCCCGTCCACGTCGCGCATATGCGCGAGGACTATTCCTCACACAAAATGTCAAATCTTCTTTCGGCTCTCCCAGTCTGATCCGTTCCGTCTATAAACACCTCTCAATTATGAATACATTATAATAATTATCGTCAAATCATTTTTTACTAACAGGATAAATTTCTCGGGCCTTACATTTCTCCCCCCCTAAGATCTGATTTCGCCCCCGAAATCATAGGCACTCAATTCAGATATATTAGAAGAAATGTATAACAGAGTTTAATCAGAAACTCATCTCAATGAAATCATTCTTAAATCTCAGTCTCATAACAGATTCTGTCTTTCAGATAGTCTCTTTGATGCCCTGTCAACTTACTGTATTTTCAATAATAGAATAGTCTTCATTCTAAAATATCTTTCTTGTACGGATCTGTGATTCCAAACTAGAATAATAATTCAAGAAGTATAATATCATAATACCCTTCGAAATAACTCTGACAGAATCAATCTCGCAATATTGGCTTTACAACATCCGTATATACCAACTATCAACTCATAACAAATCAATATCATTATCTCTTATCAAATCTGGCCATCCCAGTTAGAGTTATATTCAATCTTCGGCCTCAAATACTAGCAGTCATCGTCCGACGTTGGCATATTAAGTCTGTCTATTCTGCGCTGTCTTCATTTTCTTCTGAATCATCTTCAATTTCTTTGTTATATTTCTGATTCTATCATATCCAATTTCAGATATCTCCACGATATTATTCCTCTACCAAAGAAATCTGCAGTACTCACTGTACCATGTCTTGCCTGCAACTATCTCATTACTCATCTGATAGCTATTATCATACAATAATTCATATTAACTAGTGCTAAGATCCAGCCCTTCAGCTCCACAGATATCCTCCAATATCTGGATAGTACACTCTAGCTATCTGTCAGTCTGTGGATAATATGTGAAAGAGTTCATGGTATATTCTGCCACAAATACAAAATCAATCAAAATCACAATTTGGTATAATATACTTTAGCATTCTGTTCAATCTGACCACTTTTCTGACATCAATCTTTATCATCTGGTCATGTTTGTATATCATCTTGTACAAACTAACATATGCAGATTGAACAATCTGTCAATCACAATCATATCATATTACAATCTGGAAATTATTGCAGTGGTTTCATTACGAAATTCATAGAAATGTACTCCCCATTTCTATTAAAAATTTAAACAATTCCGTACTAGATCTTCTGATTTCCATCTTTCTGTCTTCATCTGTTGGCGATTCAGACATATCAATACGAATTCTATCACAACTGATTTATTCTGTTTATATCAAAACTGTCTGTTCGAATTATCATACATTCCCGGGTCACCAGAATAATACTGAATCTATTATTGTGTGTTTCTGACCCTATCTGTCATTTCAGATTCGAAATATTTGGCACAAACAAGTCAGTTAATCATATAAAACAAAATATTACCTACCTGGTATTCTGATTGACACTGTTCTGACTATCAAAATCAAATTCTGAACATTCTGATCAAATTTCTGAATTGCTGTAATTCTCGAATTCAACTCTGATTCAGTTTGAACTGTATATAATCTTACTGGTCCATAATAATCTGTATCAAATACGGATTCAGAACAACGATACTATCGAATCAGATTCGAAATATCAATAATCTATACTGATCTAGTAACTCATAGAACGACAATTTCTGGCAATACTGTCAATTCGGACTAACTGATCACATCTTCACATTGCCCAGATCAACTGCTATATCATCTGCAAATATAATATGCCCCCAAACAACACAATCTGTATCAAATACTGACCTAGAAGCTAAAAATTTTCAAGCAGTTCAAAACAACCATCGGATAAGATAATCTGCTAAGCTCAGACAAAATGAATTTCTGACATTTCTGAAATTTCTTATCTTTCTGATATCGGTATCGTTCTCAGTCACTGATCACAATCTCAACTGTGTCAAAATCAATCGGTATATTAACTTCAGATATCGCTTATTCTGACTACAATCTGTTTCAAGAAAGATTCTTATCTGAATAATTTCTGTATACATTAATCAAAATTCTCAGAGTATTCAATACAATCTTCAATTGTTTGATTCAATCGATCAGACGCTGCGAATATATCCACATATCATAGATATAATGAGCATAAATCATTAGAATACCTCTGAACACAGGATTTAACAATCTATAGACAGAACTGAATATTTTCAAGAGAAGCACTAAATCAGATGTAACTCTTGGTCAGTATTCTTCTACCGATATTTCAATTCTTTCACTTCATGCAGTGACATTCTGTACATTCAATATCATTCTGTACTGAATTTTAAAACACAAACAGTACCTGGTATCAATTCAATTCTGAAATCTATCTTCCTGATATAAAGCAAATCCAAAATCTTATCTAGGAAGACGTCAACCAACTCGTACATCACTTGGCAAATCTGCCAATACTAGGCTCGATTTCAGCATGTCTACTGAATACATAAGGATACCATCTGCTCCTTTCTGTATCAATCGAATCATAAACAATACAGATATCAAAGGAATTCTAGATCTAGAATCCTTACCGTGGAATTTCTACTCATCAGCCCTATCTGGTCTGAATCTTATATTCTCCTGGAAGAAATCTGCCACTATATCATCAAGTGCCTCTTGGGTCTGTTCCTTGGTCACTTCAACCAGATGATTCTGCTCCTTGAAATCTTTGGGAACCTCTCTGTGGAGAAACTCGAGCAAAGTGTCCAGGCTGTCGGCAGATACGACAGTTACCAGTCACTCCCTGGCATTGCTCTGTGGGATGTCTTCCTCCGCAAGTTCTGCAATAAACTCCAGTATAACTCGGGCTAGAACCACTGGAGCTAGATGAACCACTTCCTAACTTGTTAAACTGCTTCTTTCGAGCTTTCAGCAAATCTTGCTTCCCACTCGTACTGCCACTATCAAATCTGAGAGGGAGTTGCTGTGTCTGAAGTTGAATCACATCCAACCTTTCTCGTTGTCGAATCAGACTCACCTCAGCTCTCTTTGCCCTACTCAAAGTATCAGCAAAATGGTAAGGTCGCTCCATATTTATCAATGCAATTATCTCCGAATTTAATCATTTGATGAACTGATCAGCTACAGCTTCATCATTCCCAGCTATATGAAGAACAAAACGCGGTAAAGTAGAGAATTTAGCAACATATTCTTCAATATTCAGTTGGCCTTGTTTCAAATTCTCAAAATATGCTCTTTTGTCTTCTCGGTACAAAACTGAGAAAAATCTTCGATGGAATTCAGCTTTAAAGACTTCCCACGTGATCCCAGTACCACGTTCTTCTAATATTCCTTTGATTGTAATCCACCAACTCCTGGCGGCCTCTCGTAACTGGTTGGGCACCAATTTAATTCTCTATTCATCTGGATAATCAAGTAAATCAAACAATATTTCTATGTCATCTAACCAATTCTTACACTCTTCAGACATCTCAGTATCCCTCAAAATCGACGGTTGAAACGACTGAAACCTCTTCAACTGTATTTCCATCGAAGTTTCTGATATATCTATCTGTTCAACCGAAGTACTGCCCCGTTCTGGAATTTTTCTAGGAGGTATATCTGATTACCAAAACCATTAGTAACCCAAATACTACAAACCTATTCCATTCTTTCTCGGATCATCTTACTACTGATCATGAATCAGATCTGATTCATACTCAATAATACATAATAACAACTCAAATCGGATAATCAGGTAAACATGTATTTCAAAGCAGTAAATCATAGTATCATGCTTGTCAGGGCCCGTGCACTTAGTTAATATTTAATTACCACACAACAAGGATTAAATGATGTAAACAGCGAAAACGAGTTTAAAATGTTCATTAGGGCCTACAGAAATTTCGGCATGACCTCCCTGTAAGTAGGACATCCCAAAAATTTCAAAACACAACAACAACAATATACGCTCGAAAATAATACCAAGTTCACAATCAAGCACACCAACATCCTACAGCCGCACTGGCCAGGACTAGACACAACATACCACAAATAAAATCCAAACAACATTAAAACATAACCATACAGCTACACAGGGCATCTCCCTGGCAAATGTATCAAACCAGCATAATATATATATAAATATCTGGGAACTCTGACACCAACCGACTGACTACTGGATACCACTCGCTGACGCTCCACCAGACGCGTCAAAGCCCCTGGAATGACCTGCTATGTCATCAAAACAACCACAATATCAAAAGAAAACAGGGGTCGGACCCCAGTACGACAAACCAGTAAAATCACGACGTAAATAAAGGACATGTAATAATATCAAGTAAATGCAATGACATGCGATGCATGAATGGTAACAATGGAATAACGGATACCAAATGGAGTCCAAATGAATAGCATCGTCAACAGAAACAGTGGCCACCCGTGCCAGGAATGCAGCATCAAATCGTCGCTCGTCCATGCACGTAGCATCGGGAATGCGAGTAGCTAAGTCGCTCGTCCCTAGCTGTCATCTGGGAATGTGGCTAATCCTAACCCACTCGTCCCTCTGATGATTCAATATCTCAACAGAATCAACATAAATAGCCGTCAAAGGAGTCAATGCTCAATATGTTATGCCAATACAATTTATGCATAAATGCAACAAAATAAACATTCAATGCAAATAATAGCAAACAACATTCACCGAATATTCTTAAACGCCAATATAAGCGTCATAATGATATAGGTTTGAACGTACCTCAATTGCAACTTACAATACCACAGAAAATCTTAAGGAATATCGGATGAACTCGTCCAACGATATAACCTACAATATAAATCCGCTATTCACTTCAATATAATGCATTCTAACCGACTAAAACAAATTAAATCGGCTCGGTTAAAAATCGAATTCCGGACAGCTTATAAAACCCCTTCAAAATCTGGAATTCAAGCTTAATACCTCAATACTCGAGGATAGAATGCACAACTGAAATTTCGCAAAGGGGGCTCGCCGGAACTAGTCGCCGGAAATACTGTTCACGCCGGAAACCTAGCTGGAAATTAGGGGAAAAGCTCAATTCTATACTTTTTTAAACTAATACACCAAGAACAATCAAAATTCAAAGCCAAAAGCTTACCTAAACCGAATCGAAGCTACGCGCACTGCTGCTGGAAATCAAGCCAAATCGAACTCGATAACTTTCGATTCATGCTAGGAAATACTCTAATAGAAAGGAGGAAGAAGAGTGCTAACCGCTGCACTAAATTTTTCGGCCGCTGGCAGCGCTGCGCGAAGACGGCAGAAAACAGAAAGAAGGAGACGAGCAAGGCTGGGGAAAAGTTTCTGGAAATGAACGATCTGATTCTTCTATCAATTGGGTTTGGGTATTTGTTATTAAATGAAACGGGCTGGGCCTACTTATTGTTATTGGGCCTCACATTCTCCCCTACTAATAAAAGATTTCGTCCTCGAAATCTAACAAACACAACACTGATATCCACAACATTACATCTGATAATACATAGGAAATTTAGAATACATCGCGTAATTCATTACATTCTCAAACAAATGAGGCCATTCTTGTCGCATCTTTGCCTCTAATTCCCATGTATATTTTTCTCTTCCATGTCTACTCCATTGTACCAAAACCAATGGAATTGTCTTGCTCCTGAGCTATCTTTCCTTACGGTCCAAAATTTGCACTGGATGTTCAACATAGCTAAGGGAACTGTCCAACTCCACATCCTCGACATTCAAGATATGAGACAGATCTGGCTCATACTTCCGCAACATAGATACATGAAACACATTATGTATCAAAGGCAAACTCTGCGGCAAATCCAAACGATACGCCAATGTGCCAATCCTTTCAACAATCATATACGGACCAATATAACGCGGAGCTAACTTCCCTTTATGTGCAAATCTCATGGTACCCCGAAATGGTGATACTTTCAAGAAAACATAATCGCCCACTTGGAACTCTAAAGGTCTACGCCTTTTATTAGCATAACTGGCTTGACGATCCTGGGCAGCTTTCATCCTTTTCCTGATCAATTCAACTTTATCTTTCATTTCTTGAATAAATTCTGGTTTTGACATCCGTCTTTCTCCTACATCTTCCCAACATATCGGCGATCTGCACTTTCTTCCATACAAAGCTTCAAATGGTGCCATACCGGTTGTTGCCTGAAAACTATTATTGTAAGAGAATTCAACCAAAGACAATGATTCTTGCCAACTACCTTTGAAATCCATCACTACTGCTCGTAACATATCCTCTAGAGTCTGGATGGTTCTTTCTGACTGACCATCTGTCTGCGGGTGATAGGCAGTGCTCATAGCCAACTTTGAACCCAAAGCTGATTGCAAACTTCCCCAAAACTTCGAAGAAAACCTTGGATCACGATCAGATACTATGGTTACTGGCACACCATGCAATCTCACTATATGATCAATGTACAATTTCGCCATTTTCATATAAGTGCAAGTACGATCATACGGGATAAAATGAGCTGATTTAGACAATCTATCAACAATAACCCAAATCGCATCACAACCACGATTAGAACGAGGCAAATGTGTCACAAAATCCATTGCAATGTGCTCTCAGTTCCACTGCGGCACTTCAAGACTATGTAACATTCCACCAGGTCTCATTCTCTCGGCTTTAACTTGTTGACACGCTAAGCATTTAGCCACAAAATGAGAAATATCTTTCTTCATACCTTCCCACCAATAATGAGCTCGGTCTTTTAATTGACAAATAGCCAACTTAAGCTGCAATTCAGGGGTGTACTCCAACATATTGAACAATCGCTTCATACTTTTTAGCCATGCTATAGCTTTCTCACCATCTTAATTCCCAAAGAATCGAGGAGGACGCATGTTCTGAAATCGGGATATCACAAGTTCCATTTCACCCATTCCTCTAGTCAACTGATCCACTTCATGCTCAATGTTAGCATTTCGTGCTTCACCACGAGGACGACGACCTCGTCTTCCCCAATCAGTCTTGTTAAGTCCTCTCACATTAGGAGCTTCAGATTCCTGAACAACTTCCTTTCCTTTTCTACCTTTACGACCAGATGCCATCTACATGACACAAGTATTTAATCCACAGGTAGAAAAAAAATAATCGGTTGATTACAAGAGCATAAACTTAAACTAATAGGAAATTTTAAATTAAATGACAACTTAATCAACTATACGCTCTAGTCATGATGATACAATTAAGTCAAAACATAGAAACAAGTAAGAGCAAATAATCAAACACATGCACAATCATTTTATTTGTGTCTAAACTCCAGTATCCTAGACTCTAATTCGAGCGTATCCCAGTTACACTCTGATACCAAACTGTCAGGGCTCGTGCACTTAGTTAATATTTAATTACCACACAACAAGGATTAAATGGTGTAAACAGCGAAAATGAGTTCAAAATGTTCATTAGGGCCTACAGAAATTTCGGCATGACCTCCCCGTAAGTAGGACATCCCAAAAATTTCAAAACACAACAACAACAATATACGCTCGAAAATAATACCAAGTTCACAATCAACCACACCAACATCCTACAGCCGCAGTGGCCAGGACTAGACACAACATACCACAAATAAAATCCAAACAACATTAAAACATAACCATATAGCTACACAGGGCATCTCCCTGGCAAATGTATCAAACCAGCATAATATATATAAATATCTGGGAACTCTGACACCAACCGACTGACTACTGGGTACCACTCGCTGACGCTCCACCAGACGCGTCAAAACCCCTGGAATGACCTGCTATGTCATCAAAACAACCACAATATCAAAAGAAAACAGGGGTCGGACCCCAGTACGACAAACCAGTAAAATCACGACGTAAATAAAGGACATGTAATAATATCAAGTAAATGCAATGACATGCGATGCATGAATGGTAACAATGGAATAACGGATACCAAATGGAGTCCAAACGAATAGCATCGTCAACAGAAACAGTCGCCGCTCGTCCATGCACGTAGCATCGGGAATGCGAGTAGCTAAGTCGCTCGTCCCTAGATGTCATCTGAGAATGTGGCTAATCCTAACCCACTCGTCCCTCTGATGACTCAATATCTCAACAGAATCAACATAAATAGCCGTCAAAGGAGTCAAGGCTCAATATGTTATGCCAATACACTTTATGCATGAATGCAACAAAATAAACATTCAATGCACATAATAGCAAACAACATTTACCGAATATTCTTACACGCCAATATAAGCTTCACAATGATATAGGTTTGAACGTACCTCAATTGCAACTTACAATACCACAGAAAATCTTAAGGAATATCGGATGAACTCGTCCAACGATATAACCTACAATATAAATCCGCTATACACTTCAATATAATGCATTCTAACCTACTAAAACAAATTAAATCGGCTCGGTTAAAAATCAAATTCCCGACGGCTTATAAAACCCCTTCAAAATCTGGAATTCAAGCTTAATACCTCAATACTCGAGGATAGAATGCACAACTGAAATTTCACAAAGGGGGCTCGCCAGAACAAATCGCCGGAAATATTGTTCATGCCGGAAACCTAGCTAGAAATTAGGGGAAAAGCTAAATTCTTCACTTTTATAAACTAATACACCAAGAATAATCAAAATTCAAAGCCAAAAGCTTACCTAAACCGAATCGAAGCTACGCGCACTGCTGCTGGAAATCAAGCCAAATCAAACTCGATAACTTCCGATTCATGGTAGGAAATACTCTAATAGAAAGGAGGAAGAAGAGTGCTAACCGCTTCACTAAATTTTTCGGCCGCTGGCAGCGCTGCGCGAAGACGGCAGAAAACAGAAAAAAGGCGACGAGCAAGGCTGGGGAAATGTTTCTGGAAATGAACGATCTGATTCTTCTATCAATTGGGTTTGGGTATTTGTTATTAAATGAAATGGGCTGGGCCTACTTATTGTTATTGGGCCTCACATTTGCTAGCATACATAATGTAAGTCAACATTAAAATAAATCCCAAGCTAGCAATCACATGCAAGGAAAGAAAACTCAATCTACCCCGCTCATTCTCTTCTATCTCAGTCTAAAGGATCTATCGCTCTGATACCACGTGTTTTGGGGACCCGGACGCTAATCATCTTCTTAATCATCTTTGGGATTTAATTACCTATTAAGATAAACAGGGTCTAAAAATTTTTCTTTTTACACTGCAAGTGCGTAACGTAATGAAATTTAATTAATATACATATCAGTATAAAAGTACAATCCTGTACAATAAGCATTCACACTAGTCTATGGTTCAACTACTAGATTTCAAATATTAAACCAAGTCTACAATAAGTCCGGAATCACCACTCTAAACTCGTCTTCTCTCATCATCTTCTTGACCCCGATCCTGTCCCACTTGTTGTCATGCACACATACAAAACAAGACAACAGCCGGATACTCCGTTGAGAATAAATCCCAGTATAAACAATGTATACATGCAGTCTTGTAGTAAAGCATGAAACATATATCACTACATGTATCATAATCTGACAATGTGAATCGATATCAAACTGTAAATAAAACATGAATCGTAATCCACGAAACATAATCAATACAGATCTGTAAATTAAGTTCTTGACTCAACATCAAAGGCTCGAGTCATCTCTCATTCTAATCTAGGGATCCCGGTGAATAAGAACGTAACAAGTCTCCCACCTACTACTACCAGTCGCGGTGGCGGTACGTTCTTATTTCTGGACTTTGGTCTAGTCTATATCGAATAATCTACAATAAGAACGATGTCTGTATCTTAAGCATATCGATATACCAAACGTCCAGTGCCTTGGCGTATCTACCAAGACTAAGCCTATTCTGACAATGTGCAATGGGTCAGTGACTATACTGTCAAAATCTAACCCCTCTGTCAGTGACTCTCACTTAATAGTTATATACTCTCCACTTTCTGATTCAATAAAACAAACGTAATCAGTATAGATACAATATTAGTATACATACGTATCAGTATACCAAACGTCCAGTGCCTTGGCGTATCTACCAATACCATACAAGTATGTGATTTAGGGAAACTTGAGTAGAATCTAACTCAAGTCGATCTGCCAGTTAACATCGATTTATACCTTTCTCTTCTCGGTCTGATGAAGACGAAGTCTCGTATTCCAATCTGTCCATACCCAATCTGGCAATGACAATCGTATTGATACAATATCAGTATACAACTCAGTTCCAAAACAAATTCTGATCAATACTCAAATCAAAACACAATCTAATTAATGTCAACGACATAACAGTACAATCTCATCATTACCGAATCTGATCAATATAAATCAACTGATGTTTCGACGGCCTAACAACACAATCTCGATAACCCCGTCAATTTCAACATCACAGATATCATATAAGAATTCATAATCAGTATCAGTACAATTCATAATCTCAATATCCGTACACTCAAATTAGTAACAACACAACTTTGATATCGAATTTCAATCAAATCACTCCGAAAATCATAACAATTGCATAAACAATCTATTCTTCAATCTGACTTCAATTATACGATGTCTACTGTATCAGAAACACCATATATGATTCCTATAAAATTTTGACAATATCATAATTTCAAATCATGTCTAAACGTAACAAAACTTACGTCCAGTTGTAGCCTGCGTTGATAGGAACAAAGTACTGAAGTCGGATTCAAAGTCTGACGGACGGATTTCTCGTAAATCACAAATCTTCTACGTCGAACAAAACTTAACCCTTTTCTCTCAATTCGTTTTATTTCCTACGGATGAATGCTTGTATATATATATATATACACCTCATGCATTCTAAGAAACGTGGCTTGCTTCTTTCAATAACACGTCTCGCGCATATGCGCGAGACACTAAGTCTCCGCGCGTGTCTTCATAATGGCTCTCGCGCATACGCGCGTACTATCTCGGCGCATATGCGCCCAACGTTCTGGACATCCCGCGCATGTGCGCGCCTTCAAGTCGCGCATGTGCGCGCAATGTTTTGCCTACCTCGTGCATGTGCGCCTGTCCACGTCGCGCATATGCGCGAGGACTATTCCTCACACAAAATGTCAAATCTTCTTTCGGCTCTCCCGGTCTGATCCGTTCCGTCTATAAACACCTCTCAATTATGAATACATTATAATAATTATCGTCAAATCATTTTTGACTAACATGATAAATTTCTCGGGCCTTACAATGTTCAAGTATGTATGATGTAAGAATGTTTAAGAAAAGTTTTATGTTGATGGAACGTCTATGTATGTACGTACGTATGCTCAATCCTATTTATGCAAGTTCAAGTTCCTGTATGTACGTTCTATTTTAAAGCTGCATGTGATATTATTACGTAGTACTCGTTACTTCCAGTTTATACATGTTGAGTCTTTAGACTCATTAGACTTGATCGATGAAGGTGAGGATGACTTTGAGGAGACGAGAGGTGGGGACCTGTGAGCCGGTTTGGACAGAGCGAGAGGCTAAACCCGAGGGCCGCGCATGTTTTAAGTTTTTATGCAAAGTTTCAACTACTCTGATTTCACGTTTTGTTTACAATGTTTTACAAGTATTTTTCGTTAGCAAATTTTATTGGTTATCTCTTTTAATGCAAATATTTTTGGATGAGCAATTGATTTATGAACGAAAATTGAAAGTTCATTTAGTATTTAAAAAAAAATTTATATTTCCACAAATTTCAAGTAATTTAAAAGTATGGTACGTTACATACTACTATCCATAGCAACATGGTATGACTATGAGATATGTCAAATAGATGTAAAGACTGCAATCCTCAATGGAGACATAAAAGAAGAAATTTATATGCCTCAACCTGAGGGATACACATCAGTAGGAAGTGAGCATAAGGTATGCAAACTTCAGAGATCAATATATGGTCTCAAGCAGGCGTCAAAGAGTTGGAACCTCAAATTTGATAGCACTATCCACTAGTAGAAAAATCGGATTTTACTTCGGCAGGCGTTACTTTGGCAATAATAAAGTACGAAGTAATACATTACCAATAACTGCAGTAATAACACAAGCGAAGTAAAATAATATATTTTACTTCGGATGTTTAAAAACACGGGCTTCACTGTATTTTTTTATTATATTTTACTTCGGCATATCAATGTTGATGCAGTAAAAAATAAGGAAAATAATTTCATACTGAAGTAAAAAGATGAACCGATAAGTTTAATTAATTATTTAATATCGATTATATCATTTATCCTTCAGAGACGAGCTCATTCGATCGATCCACATTTTCCTTCAAAATTAACCCTAACACCACCGCCATTCGCTTCGAACCACCAACACCACCGCCGTTCCACTCACCGCCGTTCGCTTCGAACCACCAACACAACACCACCGCCGTTCCACTCATCGAGAGGGAAGCAAAACACCACCACCACCACCACCACTGTTCAAAGCACTGAGACGGAAGAAGCGACTGAGATACACAACCGCCGTCCCCTGCGCCTTTGTTTCTTCTCCATTTTGACTGGAACGATATAGCTTTACGTGTGTTAGTCCGTCACTAGTTTCCCGAGGTATGGTATTGATTGGAACGATAATTGGTTAATTTCTTGTTGTCTCCTTGGTTGTCCATCTTTGGGTTCCTAATTTTCGGCATTGTCTAAAATATTTGTTGTCCCCTTCTTGTTAGGCATTGTCTAATTTTCGGTTTTTCTAACTTATATGAACTGTGTGTTGAGGACAGGACATGACGGTGTTTGTTAGTCAGTTGTCTCCGTCGAATTTTTTTGTTTTTCTAACTTATATGCATCTGTGTGTTGAGGCTTTTCCAATCGTGCTATGAAGAGATATCCATTTTTTCTGTACTAATTTTCTTGATTAAACTGTCTACTTACCAATGTTGCTTTATTTTCATCAATAGGTAGTCTTCTTTTGTTTTTTTTTTTTTTTTTGCGTTCAACAAATTAAATTGAAAATGACATTATTAAATGTAATATTTTCAGGTTTAGATCAAATTTATTGTTATATATTTCTTGTATTTTGCTGTATTGAAATGGATATATCTTGGATTCACTCGGATAGAAGGTCAAAACAGTACGAGGAGGGTATGGAACTGTTTATCAGAGGTTGTTTAGAGAATCCCCATATTGACCCCAATTTAATTCATTGTCCTTGTTGCAAATGTAAAAATCTTAAAAAAAGACCAGCTAAGTCCATTCGAGAGCATCTTTATTTCCATGGTTTTAGTCAAAATTATGTGAATTGGATTTGGCACGGTGAGTATGCTGAAAGTGACAAAGTAAATTGGAGCACGAACAAGGAGCCAATTGGTAACTATCACGGACACTTTGAAACCACTAATATGTGTGAGGCAGCATATGATAGCTATACAGAAAATCCAGAAGTGTTTATGGAATTTTTGGAGGAAGCAGAGAAACCTTTGTATAATGGATGTAAGCGTTACACAAAGTTGAGTGCAATTGTGAAACTCTACAACACCAAAGCAAAGCATGGGATGAGTGACACTCTATTTTCCGATCTACTAATGGATTTTGGGGATATGATACCAGATAATCACAACCTACCAACCAAAATGTATGTTGTAAAAAAGACATTGAGTTGTTTGGCGTTGAGTCATGAAAAGATTCATGCTTGTTCCAATGATTGCATTCTTTATAGGAAGCAATATAAAGACTGCGTAAACTGCCCTAAATGTGGCTTGTCACGGTGGAAGCTAACCAAGAAGAACGTTGATAAGAAAGGTGTTCCTGCAAAGGTGTTGTGGTATTTCCCTCCCATACCAAGATTTAAGCGCATGTTTAAATCTCTACATACCTCTAAAAATTTAACATGGCATGCAGAAACCACAGGAGTTCCTGGTCAGTTACGTCATCCAGCTGATTCACCATCTTGGAAGTTGGTGGATCATATGTGGCCTGACTTTGAAAGTGAACCAAGAAATCTTCGCCTGGCACTTGCAGCTGATGGCATTAATCCTTATAGCAACCTTAGTAGTCGGTACATTTGCTGGCCAATTATGTTGGTCACCTATAATCTGCCTCCAAACATGTGTATAAAGAGAAAATTAATCATGCTAACTATGCTCATTTCAGGGTCTAAACAGCCAGGAAACGATATGGATGTCTATCTTGATATGTTAGTTGAAGATTTGCAACGATTGTGGGATGGAGTTGATGGTGTCTATGATGCTTATCGAAGACAATTTTTCACTTTTAAAGCAGTCTTATTATGGACCATCAATGACTTTCCAGCCTATGGTAACCTTAGTGGATGTACTACACATGGTTATTATGCATGACCAGTATGCAAAGAAGATACTTGTGCAAAGAATTTGGAAAATGGGAAGAAATGTCATTTGTTGGTCATAGACGATTCCTACCACGGTTTCATCCATATCAGAGGCAAATGAAAGAGTTCGATGGTATGGAAGAACATGGAGAATCATCCACACCATTATCTGGGGTTGCTTTGTTTGACAAGCTTTCTGACATAAGGTGTGTTTTCGGAAAGAAGATTAGTGTGAAAGGTAAAAAGAAAAAGAATGTATGCAAAGGACAATAATTTGGAAGATAGTAAAGAAGAAAAATATTTTGGATCAACAGATTTCAGAAAATGTTGGAAAAAGAAATCAATTTTTTTTCAATCTTCCTTATTGGAAACACCTGCATGTTAGGCATTGTCTCGATGTGATGCACATAGAGAAAAATTTCTTCGAATCTCTCATTAATACTTTGATGAATGTTAAAGGAAAAACCAAGGGCATTGTGGCAGCTGGGTTGGACATGGTTCAAATGGGAGTTAGGCCTGAATTGGCACCTAAATTTGGTGAAAAAAGAACATATCTTCCTTCTGCTGCATCCTCATTCACAAAAAAAGAAATGTTACAAGTTTGTCAGTCGATAACGGATATAAAAGTCCCAAAAGGTTTTTCATCGAACCTGAAAAATCTTGTGTCCTTGTCTGAGTTGAAATTTATTGGCTTGAAATCTCATGATTGTCATTTCTAATGCAGCATTTCCTTCCAATACTCATACATGATGCGTTACCAAAACATGTTAGATATGCCATCATAAGATTATGCTTCTTCTTTAAAGATATTTGTTGCAAGGTGATAGATGTAGCCAAGTTAGATAAGCTGCAATCTAACTTGGTTGTTACACTCTGCTTATTGGAGTAGTATTTCCCCTCTTCTTTCTTCGATGTCATGCTTCACTTAACAGTTCATCTTGTTCGAGAAGTTTGATTATGTGGACCAGTGCACTTCCGGTGGATGTACCCGTTCGAAAGATCCATGAAGGTGCTTAAGAGTTATGTAGGCAGTCGAAAACATCCTGAAGGTTGCATTGTTCAGAGATATTCAGCCGAAGAAGCAATTGAGTTTTGTTCGGAATACCTAAATGACCTTGATCCTATTGGGGTCCCTCAATCAAATCGCGATCCCAAATCAAACATTGCAGGCTTTTTAGCATGCAAAACACCAATAATAGTGCCACAAGTTGACCTTCAACAAGCACATTTGACTGTGCTGGAAAATACAGAAGAAGTATCTCCCTACATTAAGTAAGTGTATTGCATTATTCTATAATTCTGCACCCATGTGATTGTCAATATTTAATATGCAACACAAATTGCTATATAAATATTTCCACAGTGAACATAAATATTTCCTGACGTCAATGTTTCCGAAAAAAGAGAAAGATGAAAGGTGGATACAAGATGCTCACAATAAGAAATTCATTGACTGGTTTCGTGCAAAGATTAGGTGGATAAATTTGCTTTATGCATTTTGCGGTGAACAGTTTGGAGCTAGTATTTTAATCACCCTATTCTAATTGTATAAATGTCAGGTGGATGCTTAAATAGATAGCTGCAATGGTGGAACGATATCAACATTGACATGGCTGGCTCATGGTCCACGTGGGCAAGTCATTAAGTATAGTAGTTACGTGATAAATGGCAATTTATACCAAACAAAGGCACGGGATGATGAAAGAGTTTGCCAAAACAGTGGGGTTTCTCTAGTTGCTAGCACCATGCTTGTCTGTAGTGCCAAAGATAAGAATCCCTTGATGACTGATGTGACTTTCTATGGAGTGATTGAAGAAATATGGGAGTTGGACTATCATCAATTTCAAGTTCCTCTTTTCAAGTGTGCGTGGGTTGCAAATGACAAAGAAGTAATCAACAAGATTGATTGTGGATTCACCTTGGTCAATATGAACAAAATAGGGCACAAGAATGACTCATTTGTCCTTGCAAGTCAAGTCAATCAAGTCTTTTATATTGATGACTCATTACAAAAAGGGTGGTCAATTGTACTCCCTATGCCAAATCGATGTTATGAGGGAGATGATGATGGTTGGACTAGTATTCCTGATTCTCGACCAATTGATGATGTTGATACTCATTGTATTCCGGCTCATGAAAGTTACTTTAGATCAGAAACTGAGGGTGGCTGGGAAACGAACAAGAAAAAATGATGTCTTTAACTTTTATGTCATGTTTTTTGTTATGCTATAAACATAACCTCATTGCTATTATTTATGTCATGTTTATTATTTATGTAAGGTTTCTACAAGTCATGTTTATTATTTATGTTATTATTGTTTCTGTTATTATTTATGTCATGTTTATACATGTCTTATTAAAATTATTGTTTATGTTATTTTAATGGTTAATGTTATTGTGTAGGTTTTAACATTGGTTTCCTTCATGTAAATATGTAGAAAAAGGCTCAATGGGTCTTAAAAAAAAAAGGAAAAAAATGCTACAGTTGAGATGATACAAGGAGTACATGATGATAAGCTAAATGAAGTGACTAATGCAGAGCACCCTATACTTACTGATAGAGAATAACATCCTGTAGATGTGCAGAGGAACAAGCGAGGCCCTACGTTGATGGGTAAACTAATTGCTACTGCCAGATGGGGGAAAAAAGCAAAGATTGATTATGATGACATGGGGCGGCCAGCATACAATGCAAATGGAAGGGCTTTACAATCATACATTGGTTCTATTGCTAGAGCCATGGTGCCAATCAGTATAAAGTCATGGCCTGAAGTTCCAGAAAACATAAAACAAAAACTGTGGTAAGAGATTTTGGTAAGTACAAGCTTCAATTTGAATTTACAGTCATACTTGCACCTCTAACTAATCAGTTTTTGTTGCAGAATGTCTTAAAACTAGCGCCAGAAAGTGAGTATGCTGTGATGAATTCAGCATCTCAGAAGTGGCGAGATTTCAAAAACAAATTGACTAGTAGATTTGTTTGGCCGAACAAAGATAATCCTGAAAAGTTGATTTCTCCACCAAGTCAGTATCAACTCCCACTAGCGGATTGGAAAGCATTTGTGGATGCGAGACTGGATCCATCATGGGAGGTACTTTAATAATTGATATGTTTCCTCACGAATTTATTAAATTCAATACCTAAATGAGCCAACATAATGATGCAGGTTAATCATGAAAAACAAACACAACGGACCATGCATTGTAAATATCACCACAGAATGTCTCGCAAGGGTTACATCGGCTTGGAGGATGAACTGGTAAGAAACAGAGCAATATATTTGTAATTTTTAGCATGTTCTTCATGTTATTAAACATATGAGTTTTGAAATTGTAGCGGAACAAAAAATTGGTTGCTGAAGATAAGTTGATAGATCTGTGCTTTGGCGTAAAGCTCGAGAAGACAAATCTGGCAACATAACATGTTCGGAGACATCAGAAGTAGCTGAAAAATTGCAAATGTTTAGTTTTATTCAATCGCCTTATTGCCTAGATAAATAACACTGTAGTTTGTGAATTGATTTGTCATGTCTCCAATTGTAGGATGAATTGTTGGAAAAGAAAGACAAAGGAGAGTTCAAATCTTCTGGAATGAATGACGTGTTAACCGCTGCATTAGGAAGCCAAGGACACTATGGAAGGGTTCGAGGTGTGGGAGGTTTCGTAAAACCACAAGTATACTTTAAAACTCCAAGAAAGAAGAGAGAAACAATCTCAAAAGCTGTGATTGAAAATGTAAAAGCACAATCGGAGGAGACTAAAAGTTTGAAAGCTGAATTTGAGATGCTGAGGTCTCAACTTGCTGCTGTGATTCCATTAATCAATGATCGATCTTCTGAGATTGTAGCATCAAACAAGTTCTCAGGAGTGAAAAACTCAAAATTGTGAGATGATGTGGAAGAAGTTTATGATTGCGGCACTTAAAATACGAAGGTTGTATGTCTTTGAATTTTGATGTCAATTAAATTCTATTCACCTCCATATAAAAATATATCATGTCTTTTTGTTCTGAAAGGGGAAAAAATGTCACCTGGCTGTAAAAGAACGCGAAAACGTGGTGGCTTATGGCACAATAATATCAGAAAGAGTTCCAAATGTTATGATTCACCATGTTCCACTTGGGGAAGAAAACTTCAAGGTATCTATTGATGTTGTCTTAGATGAAAAAGCACAGCTTCCGTTCCTAATTAAGTTTGGACCAACAATCATCAATGATGCTGTTGGAGTCATTGTTGGTTGGCCTAAAGAGTTTGTTATTTTTCCAACGACAAAGGTACTTTAGGTTTTCATTTGACTTTGTGTTTGCAACTGTCAGATATGTTGCTCGAACAATGTTTTATTTTAAAATACTTGTATGAATAATATTTTAAATTGTAGAGGAAGGGGAAACCTCAATCATTTGCGCCTGCGGGTGTTCCTGGTCAGCGCGAAAATTTCAAAGAAATTGAGAAAACATTACCCTTGTTGTGCAAGTATATTTTGTAGAACCCGTAAGTCAATAGACGTATAAGCCATGCATAATTCTAGAATTTTAAATTTAATTGACTTCATTGCATGATTATTTTAAATGCATTTATTTGAAGTTTATTATTCATTATTTCAGTTCAGTAGTTTGATTTTTAGCATTTCAGTTATTTCAGTGAGGCCGGACTGGAGTTGGAGTTTTGAGATAGAATTTAAGATTGAGAAATATTTCCAGAAGTTAATTTAGCTAGCAAGTAAGTTCATTTAAGTTAAAAAAGAAGTTTAAGGAATTATTTAAGTTAGTTGAGGATTTTAATTTAAATTATTGGAGGTGATTAAGAAATGAGCTCATTTAAGTTACTTAATTAAGGGGTTAGTTCACTAAATTAATTAAAGGATTAGTAAGACTTTTAAGGGTTATTAAATTACTAGATAATCAATTTTTCCCCTACCATTTATCATGCATTTTCGGCCACACCCCTAGAAGAACAAACTAGGACTTGCCAACTCACCTTTGACCCATTCTTGGTTGATTAGCATGCTAATTTTTTTAGCTATTTTTCCACCTTAATTAATTAATACTAGACCACTATCCTAACCCTTGTTTGGCATGATAAAATCGGCCACTATAGTCTAGAATCACCCAAGAGATCATTTGATAGCAATTCAAAATTCAAAATTCAAATGCATGAAGACTTGGTCTTGATATGATCCTATTTTTGTGCACCCTTCTCCTCACCTTCATAACCATCACTCCCCCTCCACCTCCACCGAAAATAAGACCCTTTTTCAGTAGAAAAAAACGTGAATAACAGCTAGGGAGAAAGGGAGAAAAATCGAGAGCCAAGAAAGGTAGAGAAGCAAGCCACTCCGTCTCCTCCGCGCCGTCTCGTCTCTTCTTTTCGTTTTCTTTCGAAACGAAACCAGGCATGTCTAGATTTCTTTCAAACCTCAATCAAGTCATATTATCATTTATTTTTCAGTACATGATCATGTTGTAGCAAGCAAAAAATCGAGATCCATGTCAAAATATTTTGGAACACACATGCAGAATTTTCGACTTCCCTTGACAAGCTTCACGTTTTTCTGAGTTTTGATGGTTTCAGGTATTGGATCGACTCCAGGCTCCCAAGGCGGCTTGTATACATGTAGTAGGATGCATTAGGACCATGTTGGTTCATTCAAACCAGCCCCATACTTGCTGGAAAACCGAAATGACAGCAAGTTCCCCATAAGTGCAGAAATGTGTTTCGAAATTTCAGTTTGGATGTCAAGGAGGAAGGATCTGATCTTGGCTGCCCCAAGGGCCTTTAGCCATGGTTGGATCACTCCCCTAGCATGTCTAAGACGTGACTAAGTCGCCCTTTTGGTGGCTTGGTCCATGGCTCATCGGTTTTTAAATAATCAACAAGAACAGCCCCTTTCCCCATTCGGCCCTTCCATTTTTTTTCAGCATATGGTTCGTTTCTTTTGTTGCTTGGTGTGGATCTTGGTTGGCCTATTGCCCTTAGCCACGGTTCATATCATGCTCCTAGATGTCTAGATTGTGCCATGGTCAATCAAATGGCCACTGGAACGACGCAAGACATCGATCATAGCATAAACACTACACACGCACGCATGAGGGCCCTCGGTGAGAACTTTCGGGTGGTTGCTGGAATGAGGCGAATTGTGGCTGACCTAGGGCCCTTAGCCATGGTTAAAATCATTCCTTGGGACGTTGTGGAGAGGCTTTGGTCGGTGGTTCAAGCCCCAATGGCCAAAAGTCTCGCAAACGACGCGATGCAAGCTAGGTCGCAGCTGCTGGAAATTACAGCAAGTTGCTGTGTCGGTTCAGAGGCTTGTTCGAGTTCTTGGTTGGCTTTTAGCCCATGGCCTTGGACTGGACAGTGCCTGATTGAGTTAGGAAGGTCATGTTTTCGACCGTTTGTCATTTGGATCATTTTTGTAGGTCGTACGAGAATTTACGGTGCAATGTGCCAAATTGACTCTCGAAAGAGCGTTTCGTGTTTTGGCCTCCATTCCACCTAGATTTCGACCCTAATATTTTAGGAACATTATTTTATGATTTTTCAGCGTATTTTAATCATGACTATATGTCGGTTCAGTGTCGGTTCAGGATGGCTCGGAGTCATGATTAAATGCGAAGTCATTAGGCGTCATAGTCGCATCTTTTGAACGTAAATTGCATAGTTGGTTAAGTTTAAGCTATTGCATATTTTTCATGGCACAGTTAGGTTGCAGCGAGCCTGGGAACGATCCAATCCAATCCAGTTGGTAAAATTACAGGAATTTTCATTACGCCAGTTAATTATTTTACGTGCATTAAACAGAAAATGATTATTTTTGAGATTTATGCGATATGGCTTGTGGTTCATTCACTATGTGGGAGTGTTATTTTATACGGTCGCCAGTGACCGATCAGTTCAGTATGGTACCACCCGGTCGCCAGTGACCGGCCAGCTCAGTTCAGTTTCAGCCTCCCCGGTAGCCAGTTACCGATCAGTTCAGCTTAGTGCAGTGGCCACAGGCGTAAAACATAATCTCAACAGAAAATTTTACCAGATATTTCAGTACAGGCTCCAAGGAGCAAATATTTTTATAGTGATTTCCAGTTCAGTTATGCTCGTATTATAATTGCTCAGTACATATTATTTTCAGTATGCCTCAGGACAGGATATGTTAACTCATGCATATTTTAATTCAGATTTTTACTCGTTACCTGTGATATATGCATGCTGAGACTTTAGGCTCACTAGACTTGATTGTTGTAGGTACTGATGAGGCCAGGGCCGAGGGCGGGGACCAGTGAGCCAGCTTGGGTCGGCAGTAGTGGCACCCGAGGACCTCAGTGCAGCAGTTGTTATGTTATTCCGCAAAAAATTTTTATCAGTTGTTGGATATTTTTAAATTGTGATTTTTGGCAAATTTTATTTTCTTCCGCTGCAATATTTTGAAATATGGAACTTGATTCACCAGTGATTTTTATGAATGAGGCCATTTGAGTTCTTTTAAAAAGAAAATTTTTAATTTTCCGCAAATTTTCAAGAAAGGAGTTTTAGGCCCTTCACAGTTGGTATCAGAGCGGTGGTTCTGTATAGGGTTTCACTACTACTGACCGCGAGAAGCTCACGAAGCCACGCCTTTGGTCTGTAAGTTTTTCAGTTCAGCATTTTGTTCAGCATTTTAGTTAAAGCATGAATTATTTTGTCAGCATGCTTCCAGATTTTCAGTACTTCAGTGTCCATTTAAAATAAATTATGGAATTATGCATGTTAGTTACGTATGGGTTATGTTGGAACAGTATGCCCCCTAGACGCATTTTAGAGCGCAACAGAGAGGAGGAGCCTCGCCGAGAAGACAGGGAGGAGCGTAGACCAGAGGGAGACCTACCACCTCCTCCACCGCCCCCACCGGACATGAGTGCCCAGATGTTAGCTGGGATGGCACAGTTCTTCGCACAGTTTGCGAGGGGCAATGCCGCAGCCGTAGCCGCAGCCGCAGCCAGGCCGACAGGGCCCGAGGCTGTGTATGAGCGATTCATGAAGATGCGCCCGAAGGAATTCTCTGGGGCATCTGACCCTATGGTTGCCGAGGGATGGATCAAATCCCTCGAGGTTATCTTCGATTTTATGGAGCTGGGGGACGCAGACCGAGTCCGATGTGCCACCTACTTGTTCACTGGAGACGCCCGCTTATGGTGGGAAGGAGCTTCGGTAGCCCTGACATTGGCTACACTTTCTTGGACCCGCTTTACGGAGGTTTTCTACTCCAAGTATTTTGCTGAGGAGGTTCGCACCAGGCTGACCACCGAGTTCATGAGTCTGAGACAGGGGGATATGTCGGTTACGGAGTTTATCCGTAAGTTCGAGAGGGGCTGTCACTTTGTGCCCCTGATAGCGAATGATGCCAGAGCCAAGCTGATGAACTTCCTGGTGGGTTTACGGCCGATCTTGCGCCGGGATGTTGGGGTATCTGACCCTGCTACTTATGAGATTGCCGTCTCCAAGGCCTTAACCGCAGAGCAGGATCTGCGGGATATCGAGAGGGATCGCCAGGGCAAGCGCCCAGTCCAGGCACCGCACCGCCCTCCTCCTCTTCAGCATCAGCAGCAGAATAAGAGGCCTTTTCATGGACCGCCCAGGAACAGAGGCCAGCAGCAGCAGCAGCGGGGACGCCCAGCCCCGAGGACTCAGGAGCACCCAGTATGTCCCAGGTGCTCACGTCGCCATCCTGGAGCATGTATGGCTGGCTCAGGAAAGTGTTTTAAGTGTGGCAGTCCAGACCACATGTTGCTGCATTGTCCTCAGAGGAATCTGCCTACCCAAGGCAGAGTTTTTGCTCTCCATGCCGCGGAAACCAACCCGGAGACTATGTTGTTGACAGGTACCTCTAAACTTTAAGTTATTCTTCGAATTTCAGCATTTTGGGAATCGGGATTTAGATTTTGAACTTAGAACTGTTATAGGATTGCATGCTCTACTCAGATTTATTTCGGGGAAATTAAGCTAGAGGAACCTTGACCTTTGCATGTCTATAAGTTTAGATCTTGTAGTGGGATTCAACTTAGAGCTCCGCTCTTTCAGGGAGAATTTTTATATCTGGTTCCGCTACCAAGGCCTTGATAGATTCAGGGGCCACTCACTCGTTTATTTCGGAGATCTTTGCAAACTTTCTCAAGATCCAGACCATTGGGCTAGATACAGCCTTTTCAGTAGTGTTGCCGTCAGGCGAGGAGATGGCAGCCACCAATGTTATCCGAGATATAGACCTTGAGCTGCACGGTAATCTTGTTTATGCTGATCTGATTGTGCTACCGATGCCGGAATTTGACATCATCCTAGGGATGGACTGGCTATTGAGGAACAGAGTGTTGATAGACTTCCAGCGGAGATCCGTTCTTGTCCGACCGCCTGGAATGGAGCAGTTCTTATTTGAGCCGGACAGGTACTTTCCTTTACCGCGCATTATTCCTTATGTTCAGGCTAGGAAGCTCATGCATAGAGGGTGTCGGGCATTTCTAGCAACCTTTTTATCTGTCCCCGAGGAACCCAGCCAGTCAGCCTCAGATGTTCCGATAGTTAGAGATTTCTTAGACGTTTTTTCCGAAGACGTCTCTGGTATGCCACAAGAGAGAGAGGTGGAGTTTTCTATTGAGCTTATGCCAGGTACGGCTCCGATATCCAAAGCGCCGTACCGACTAGCACCGACAGAGATGGCAGAGCTTAAGAAGCAGATTCAGGAACTTCTCGACAAGGAGTTCATTCGCCCGAGCTTTTCTCCATGGGGCGCGCCGGTCTTATTTGTGAAAAAGAAGGATGGCTCGATGAGGCTTTGCATTGACTACAGGGAGTTGAACAGGGTTACAGTGAAGAATAAATACCCACTGCCGAGGATTGAGGATCTGTTTGACCAGTTGCAGGGAGCTTCGATTTTCTCCAAGATAGATCTGCGTTCCGGTTATCACCAGTTGAGGGTGAGAGATGCTGATGTCTCGAAGACAGCTTTCAGGACTCGTTATGGCCACTACGAGTTCCTAGTGATGCCGTTCGGTCTGACGAATGCGCCAGCGATCTTCATGGATCTCATGAATCGCGTATTTCAGCCGTACCTCGACCAGTTTGTGATAGTGTTCATAGATGACATTCTCGTCTACTCCAAGAGTCGGGAGGAGCACAGCAGGCATCTGACCACAGTGTTGCAGACATTGCAGAAGCACAAATTATTCGCAAAGTTCAGTAAGTGCGAATTCTGGTTAGAGAAGGTGGCGTTCTTGGGCCACATTGTTTCTAGCAGTGGCATTGAGGTAGACCCGGCGAAAGTTGTAGCAGTCAGAGATTGGGTTGTGCCTCAGAATGCATCAGAGATCCGCAGTTTTCTTGGGCTAGCAGGATATTACAGGAAATTCATCCAGGGATTCTCCTCTATCGCCGTTCCACTCACAGCACTGACAAAGAAAAATGTGAAGTTTGTGTGGAGCGAGGAGTGTCAGAAGAGCTTCGATACTTTGAAGCAAGCTCTTATCTCAGCACTCGTTTTGCCTGTACCGTCAGGATCTGGTGAGTTTGTCCTTTATACCGATGCTTCGAAGCTTGGTTTAGGTGCAGTTTTGATGCAGCATGGGAGAGTGATAGCGTATGCTTCTCGACAGCTGAAAATCCACGAGAAGAACTACCCCACCCATGATCTGAAGTTAGCGGCCGTAGTTTTTGCTTTGAAGATTTGGAGGCACTATCTGTATGGAGAGAAGTGTCAGATCTTTACCGACCATAAGAGCCTCAAGTATTTCTTTACGCAGAAGGAGCTGAACATGCGTCAGAGGCGTTGGTTGGAGCTTGTGAAAGACTACGATTGTGACATTAGCTACCACCCGGGTAAAGCTAATGTAGTTGCGGATGCTTTGAGCAGGAAAGTCGCAGTGATGGCTCATTTGACGATTCAGAAACCTCTTCAGATCGAGATGCAGAGGTTTGATCTTGAGACTTACCCTCGAGGTAGAGTTCCTCGTTTATCTACCTTGACTATCCAGTCCTCTCTTATTGACCGTATTCGCAGCGGTCAGGCAGCAGATGAGCAGTTGGCACAGTGGAAGAAGAGAGATGAAGCTAAGGGCAGTGTTTTGTATTCAGTCAGCGACGGTATTGTGAGATACCGAGATAGGATATGGGTTCCTAGCAGTGATTCTATCCGAGCATACATCTTACCAGAGGCCCATACGTCCCCGTACTCCATTCACCCTGGGAGTACGAAGATGTACAAAGATCTGTAGCTATTGTATTGGTGGCCAGGGATGAAGAAGGACATCAGGCGTTTTGTATCCGAGTGCCTGACTTGCCAGTTAGTGAAGGCCGAGCATCAGAGACCAGCAGGTTTGCTCAAGCCTCTTCCTATTCCCGAGTGGAAGTGGGAGAACATTACCATGGACTTTGTGACCGGATTGCCGAGGTCAGCCAGAGGATCGAATGCTATCTGGGTGATTGTAGATCGTCTTACCAAATCAGCGCACTTCTTGCCTATTAAGACGACTTTCACCATGGTTCAGGATGCAGAGCTGTATATCCGAGAGATAGTCCGACTCCATGGTATTCCAGTTTCTATCGTATCCGACAGAGATCACAGATTCACTTCCTCGTTTTGGAAGAGTTTGCATTCGACTTTGGGTACGAAGTTGCTGTTTAGCACAGCTTTCCATCCGCAGACAGATGGACAGTCGGAGCGAGTTATTCAGATCTTAGAGGATCTTCTCCGTGCTTGCGTCATTGATTTCTCTGGGAGTTGGGAGTCGAACTTACCATTGGTAGAGTTCACCTATAACAAGAGTTTCCAGTCGTCTATAGGTATGGCTCCGTATGAAGCGCTGTATGGCCGCAAGTGTAGATCTCCTGTTCATTGGGATGAAGTAGGAGAGAGAGCAGAGTTGGGTCCAGAGATTGTTCAGCAGGCAGCTGATGTAGTAGTCAAGATCCGTGATAGGATGAGGACTGCCCAGAGCCGACAGAAGAGTTATGCCGATCAGCGGAGGAGAGAGTTAGAGTTTGCAGTGGGCGATCATGTCTTCGTGAAAGTGGCACCTATGAAGGGTGTCATGAGATTTGGCAAGAAAGGGAAGCTCAGTCCGAGATTCATTGGACCGTTTGAGATCCTCGACAGAGTTGGGACGCTAGCGTATCGTGTGGCTCTTCCGCCAAATCTGGCCGGAGTACACAATGTCTTTCACGTCTCCATGCTGAGGAAGTATATGGCAAATCCTTCGCATGTGCTGAATTTCGAGCCGTTGCAGCTTACTCCGAACTTATCTTATGAGGAGAGACCCGTGCAGATCCTAGACAGACAGGAGAAGAAACTTCGGAACAAGTTGGTTAAGCGAGTCAAAGTCAAATGGCTCAACCATTCAGAGGAGGAAGCTACGTGGGAGTCTGAGCCGGAGATGAGAAGTCGATACCCTGAGTTATTCGGTGAGTTCTAATTTCGAGGACGAAATTTATTTAAGGGGGGAAGGATTGTAGAACCCGTAAGTCAGTAGACGTATAAGCCATGCATAATTCTAGATTTTTAAATTTAATTGACTTCATTGCATGATTATTTTAAATGCATTTATTTGAAGTTAATTATTCATTATTTCAGTTCAGTAGTTTGATTTTTAGCATTTCAGTTATTTCAGTGAGGCCGGACTGGAGTTGGAGTTTTGAGATAGAATTTAAGATTTGAGAAATATTTCCAGAAGTTAATTTAGCTAGCAAGTAAGTTCATTTAAGTTAAAAAAGAAGTTTAAGGAATTATTTAAGTTAGTTGAGGATTTTAATTTAAATTATTGGAGGTGATTAAGAAATGAGCTCATTTAAGTTACTTAATTAAGGGGTTAGTTCACTAAATTAATTAAAGGATTAGTAAGGCTTTTAAGGGTTATTAAATTACTAGATAATCAATTTTCCCCCTACCATTTATCATGCATTTTCGGCCACACCCCTAGAAGAACAAACTAGGACTTGCCAACTCACCTTTGACCCATTCTTGGTTGATTAGCATGCTAATTCTTTTAGCTATTTTTCCACCTTAATTAATTAATACTAGACCACTATCCTAACCCTTGTTTGGCATGATAAAATCGGCCACTATAGTCTAGAATCACCCAAGAGATCATTTGATAGCAATTCAAAATTCAAAATTCAAATGCATGAAGACTTGGTCTTGATATGATCCTATTTTTGTGCACCCTTCTCCTCACCTTCATAACCATCACTCCCCCTCCACCTCCACCGAAAATAAGACCCCTTTTCAGTAGAAAAAAACATGAATAACAGCTAGGGAGAAAGGGAGAAAAATCGAGAGCCAAGAAAGGTAGAGAAGCAAGCCACTCCGTCTCCTCCGCGCCGTCTCGTCTCTTCTTTTCGTTTTCTTTCGAAACGAAACCAGGCATGTCTAGATTTCTTTCAAACCTCAATCAAGTCATATTATCATTTATTTTTCAGTACATGATCATGTTGCAGCAAGCAAAAAATCGAGATCCATGTCAAAATATTTTGGAACACACATGCAGAATTTTCGACTTCCCTTGACAAGCTTCACGTTTTTCTGAGTTTTGATGGTTTCAGGTATTGGATCGACTCCAGGCTCCCAAGGCGGCTTGTATACATGTAGTAGGATGCATTAGGACCATGTTGGTCCATTCAAACCAGCCCCATACTTGCTGGAAAACCGAAATGACAGCAAGTTCCCCATAAGTGCAGAAATGTGTTTCGAAATTTCAGTTTGGATGTCAAGGAGGAAGGATCTGATCTTGGCTGCCCCAAGGGCCTTTAGCCATGGTTGGATCACTCCCCTAGCATGTATAAGACGTGACTAAGTCGCCCTTTTGGTGGCTTGGTCCATGGCTCATCGGTTTTTAAATAATCAAAAAGAACAGCCCCTTTCCCCATTCGGCCCTTCCATTTTTTTTCAGCATATGGTTCGTTTCTTTTGTTGCTTGGTGTGGATCTTGGTTGGCCTATGGCCCTTAGCCACGGTTCATATCATGCTCCTAGATGTCTAGATCGTGCCATGGTCAATCAAATGGCCACTGGAACGACGCAAGACATCGATCATAGCATAAACACTACACACGCACGCATGAGGGCCCTCGGTGAGAACTTTCGGGTGGTTGCTGGAATGAGGCGAATTGTGGCTGGCCTAGGGCCCTTAGCCATGGTTAAAATCATTCCTTGGGACGTTGTGGAGAGGCTTTGGTCGGTGGTTCAAGCCCCAATGGCCAAAAGTCTCGCAAACGACGCGATGCAAGCTAGGTCGCAGCTGCTGGAAATTACAGCAAGTTGCTGTGTCGGTTCAGAGGCTCGTTCGAGTTCTTGGTTGGCTTTTAGCCCATGGCCTTGGACTGGACAGTTCCTCATTGAGTTAGGAAGGTCATGTTTTTGACCGTTCGTCATTTGGATCATTTTTGAGGTCGTACGAGAATTTACGGTGCAATGTGCCAAATTGACTCTCGAAAGAGCGTTTCGTGTTTTGGCCTCCATTCCACCTAGATTTCGACCCTATCATTTTAGGAACATTATTTTATGATTTTTCAGCGTATTTTAATCATGACTATACGTCGGTTCAGTGTCGGTTCAGGATGGCTCGGAGTCATGATTAAATGCGAAGTCATTAGGCGTCATAGTCGCATCTTTTGAACGTAAATTGTATAGTTGGTTAAGTTTAAGCTATTGCATATTTTTCATGGCACAGTTAGGTTGCAGCGAGCCTGGGAACGATCCAATCCAATCCAGTTGGTAAAATTACAGGAATTTTCATTACGCCAGTTAATTATTTTACGTGCATTAAACAGAAAATGATTATTTTTGAGATTTATGCGATATGGCTTGTGGTTCATTCACTATGTGGGAGTGTTATTTTATACGGTCGCCAGTGACCGATCAGTTCAGTATGGTACCACCCGGTCGCCAGTGACCGGCCAGCTCAGTTCAGTTTCAGCCTCCCCGGTAGCCAGTTACCGATCAGTTCAGCTTAGTGCAGTGGCCACAGGCGTAAAACATAATCTCAACAGAAAATTTTACCAGATATTTCAGTACAGGCTCCAAGGAGCAAATATTTTTATAGTGATTTCCAGTTCAGTTATGCACGTATTATAATTGCTCAGTACATATTATTTTCAGTATGCCTCAGGACAGGATATGTTAACTCATGCATATTTTAATTCAGATTTTTACTCGTTACCTGTGATATATGCATGCTGAGTCTTTAGGCTCACTAGACTTGATTGTTGTAGGTACTGATGAGGCCAGGGCCGAGGGCGGGGACCAGTGAGCCAGCTTGGGTCGGCAGTAGTGGCACCCGAGGACCTCAGTGCAGCAGTTGTTATGTTATTCCGCAAACAATTTTTATCAGTTGTTGGATATTTTTAAATTGTGATTTTTGGCAAATTTTATTTTCTTCCGCTGCAATATTTTGAAATATGGAACTTGATTCACCAGTGATTTTTATGAATGAGGCCATTTGAGTTCTTTTAAAAAGAAAATTTTTAATTTTCCGCAAATTTTCAAGAAAGGAGTTTTAGGCCCTTCACATATTTACTCTCATGTTGTTAGTTTGATGAATGAGTCGGATACCATATACATTAAGTTTGAGGACGCTATGTTTGGACGTCCTAAAAGCATACGGTTGCTAAGAGAAGATATCTTACGCTTTATGGAGATGAGGGAGATAGGTGCCAGACAAATTTTAGTTTAGCATGGGGTATATGTCTAACTTACAATATTTGTACATTTATATAATATTTTTTGCGGTACTTGTTCATATTTTGAAAATTTTCTAAACGATATATTCGTGCATCTATATCATGCAGTTACCTCTACAAATATTTGTAGGAAAAAGACAAGGTTGATTATTTTTCGTTTATGGATCCCGGTAATATACCTACATGCCCGATTGGCACAGATGGCCGTGACATATCACAACATATTGCTGACCAGTTGGAAGCAGTATGTAGAGATAGCATCTGCCTCATCCCATACAACACTGGGTAAGAATTTAGTTATTTATAGATTTCTACTTCATGATAGTCAATGCTGCAATTTCATTTTTTCAGGTACCATTGGATCTTGACAATCGTCAACGAAGATAAGAATATGATATATTTATTGGATTCTACGTCTAAAGGAACCGAGATGATACATGGAAAACTATTGTTACAAAATAGGTAGTAGCTTATGTTGATTTAGAATACATTAACTTATAAATATGCAAAAAAATAACTTTTTACTTTTTAAAATGTAGTGGGGTGAAGATGTACAATGCCTCGAAGGGTATTTCTAAAGGGCCAGGTTTTAAAATATTGACGGTATGTATCGTACTTATTTATGAATACATGAATTGGTAGTGGTTATTAATTAGATTGTGATTGTTGAATTAACTTTTCAATTCCATTATAGGGTAATCTGAAACAAAGTGGTTCGGTTGAATGTGGATATTGTGTCATGAGGTACATGAAAGAGATAGTCGAGTGCGATGATCCACAGTTGGAGAAGATGGTGAGTTTCTTCTTGGGATAAATTTGTTGATTGATTGAGATGAATTGTTGCCATTAAGATATATTTTATTGTTGAGATAATGTGTTGCCATTGGGATATATTTTATAGTTGAGATAATGTGTTGTCATTGGGATATATTTTATTGTTGAGATAATTGCTTGAGATGAATTGTTGTCATTGTGATATATTTTATATTAGTGATAAAAAAAGGAAATTTTGTTCCTGATTTTTATATCTTCTGTTTTGTAATCTTAAGCTTTTGTGTTTATTCTGTTTATTGTTCATATATGTTTCGGTTAAAATACTTTCTTTTCATTTGTTTTATTTGGTGGGTTGTTGCTTTTATCAAGAAATTTGAAGCCCGGAAATCATATACGGGAGTATGATTCTGGACTGTAAGTGTTGTCTTTTTTTCAAGATTCTTGTATCATTTTCAAGTGGCACAAATTCTATCTGTTCTTACTTTTAAGTAGATTTTGCTTCTTGAAACAAGAATTTGGGTTGCTTCAGATTTTGTTGGAGTTTAAGGTGATCTGGTTTTGTCTTTTCCTGTTTTTTTGGTCTATATCTGTCCTCACGCAAATGTAAATGAAACTAACCATGTTGAAGGTGTAGGTTCCATTGTAATAACTATGCTGGAAAAAAAATTTATTAAGGTTTCGAAGTGCCTAATTTGATTTATGTTGGTGTAGAATAAAACAATACAGCTGTCGTTTGGGTGGAAAATTTATGCTGCTGCATCTTATACAATAATCATAGACAGATTGAGAAAATGATAGTTTTTTAGCGCAGTTTACTTGACATGTATCTTCAAATAATGTTTTTTTGTTGTGGGAAATTGATTTCTTGGTTTTTAGTAATTCAATTGGCTTTTACTGCACTTAGTTTATTGTTGTTTTGTTTCTTCGCATTACTGCTAATGAATTTTTTTTATGCTTTCCAGTTGTTGCTTGAGTAGTTCATTTATCGGTGTTGATTGAATGAGCTTCAATACTTCTTTCTTTTGAAAATTTTCCTTCTGATTTCTGTAATATGTTTTTTCGTGAGCTGCATTATTCTTTTCCAATCTATTTCTTGCGTTGGCTTCAACAGAGATTAGGATCTCTGGTTTAGTAAGTGCAATTGTCTTCATGCAATTGGGGTAATCTGTAATGGATGTAGACTAGATGGAAACAACAGGCGCTATCTCAGCTTGGAGAGTGGTGACATGTTATGAATTTTTATCCGGTGTTATTTCAATATGCAAATGAAATAAGTTCGTACTTTCAAATGAAACTTGCCTCTACCAGTACTGATATATTTTATATCTGTCAATTTTTATTTGAAATAGAAGAATCTAATGTATTTTCTTTTTCAAATTTCAGTTTGCAGGATGCATCAAGAACCAATATTACACCCAATCTCAATATGACGAGGTCAGAAGTGAATGGAGTGAATTTGTTTACTCCTATGTAGGTGCTTAAATGGATGGTGTATGTTGGGATAAATATTTTGTTTGTCATTGTGGATTTTCGGATATACTTTTGGTTTTGTGGATACATTTTTGGGTTATTTGTGGATTGATGAATATGTAATTGTGGATTCGTGCATATTCATCTTTTAGATGGATAATTTATGAATTTAATTTTATTAGTGTATTAAGTCATATATTGCGAAGTCTTTTTTTAACAATTACTTCATCAAAATAAAAAATAATGAAGTGTAACAGGTAAATTACTTCGTTGTTATTTGCAAATTGTGAAGTAACATAATATTAAATACTTCGTCAATAAGAAATCAGACGAAGTGATAGAATTAATTTACTTCAACATTGTTATGTAAAAACGGAGTTGTTTTGCGCAATTACTTCGCCAAAATACAAATTATTGAAGTCTTTCGAACCACTTACTTCGTCACTAAATGTAAATTGTGAATAACAAAATATAAAATACTTCAACAAATAGGATAAATCCTGAAGTTATTGATTATATTTACTTCAACAAATAGGATAAATTGTGAAGTTGTTTGTGTCTATTACCTCACCAAAATACATAACTACGAAGTCTTTCAGATGAATTACTTCGTCACTCAATGTAAATTGTGAAGTAAAATATTATAAACTACTTCGCTAAATAATAATTAAGACGAAGTTATATATAATATATTACTTCATTACTTACAATAATCGATGAAGTAAAAAAAATTTCTTACTTCGGCACCGGTCCAATTCTTGACCGTTTTTCCTTCGAAAATCGGCCAGAGACTTCAGTATTTTCAATCATACAACTTCGACTATTATGCGAAGTAAGAGGTACATCTATTACTTCACGTCCATATATTTCGGCAATTAACTACCTTATTACTTCATTGAATACGCGAAGTAAAAAGCGATTTTTCTACTAGTGATCAAGGAATTTGGTTTTGCCAAAAATCCCGAGGGACCATGCGTGTACAAGAAAGTTAGTGGGAGTGCAGTGACATTCCTGGTACTTTATGTTGATGATATCTTGCTCATTATGAATGAATAGGATTAGTGCAATCAATTAAAGTATGGTTAGCAAGTAAATTCTTCATGAAAGACATGGGTGAAACATCCTATGTATTGGGAATACAAATCTATAGAGATAGATCAAAGACGATGCTAAGGCTCATCCAAGCGACTTATATTGATACGATTCAAAAGAGATTCCTTATGGAAGAGTCCAAGAGAGGATACTTACCAATGTGTCATGATGTTACTTTATATAAAGCTATGTCCCAAAACTGGTGAAGAGATAGAGATGATTTTATGTATTCCATATGCGTCAACTATTTGTAGTAGTAGGTATGATATGATATTGACATGTCCTGATGTTGCTTATGCTATGAGCATTACAAGCAAATATCAGGCGAACCCTGGTCCAATGCATTGGAAGGCCGTGGAAGATATTCTTAAGTACTTGAGAAGGACTAAGAGTTTGTTCATGGTCTATGGGTGTGGAGATTTAAATTTGGAAGGCTACACTGATTCTAGCTTCCAATGTGACGTAGATGATTCGAAATTGACCGCTGGTTTGTATTCATTCTAAATGGTTCAGCTGTCTCTTGGAAAGGTTCCAAAAAAGAAACCATTGCGGATTCCACAACTGAAGCTGAATACATTGCTGCATCTGATGTAGCCAAAGAGGCAGTTTGAAAGAGGAATTTTGTTAAAGAGTTGGGCGTTATTCTTAATGGAGTTGATCGAGTCCCGTTGTACTGCGATAGCACTGGTGCCATTGCGCAAGCAAAGGAACCAAGGTCTCATCAGCGATCCAAACATGTACTCTGGAAGATCCACTTCATACGAGAGATTGTGGGAAGAGGGGACATATCTGTCAAAAGAGTCCCCTCTGCAGATAATGTTGTTGATCCGCTTACAAAGCCCTTTCCAAGATCGTTGCTTGAGAAGCATCGCGAAGCAATGAGATTAAAGTTTATGGGTAGTTGCCTCTAGGGCAAGTGGGAGATTGTTAGAGTAGATGCCCTACAAGCCAACGGTTGGCTAGGGAATTTATTGACTCAAATGTAATAAACAATCTTTATTTTAATATAATTTAACTTTTTATGTTTTTGTTTTACTTTTTCTGTATACCCATGCAATAAGCATAGATAAAGTCCTTGATTGTACATTAATACAAATGAATCGTAATTCGATGTTGAAACTCATTTGTAAACATTCTATAATCTAAATTCGTTCCTAGTCGATTTAGCTGCCTAAAACATGGATAAAGGTCGCTTGAACTCGAGACTAGCATCTGTGATGTCGTGTACCACGTTTCTTGTTAAGGGCATAGAGATGTCCAAACATGCAGATGGGTAGTCATATGATGATTATACCGAGCAACACTTCCTCAGACTTTCCAAGTGGTTATCATTGATCGAGAGGATGAGTCTGTGGTTATGATTGTACACCATTAGTCCTTACGACCCGGGAAAACACTAAGGTTCTATATGCTAGGGCTGTGCTTTGACTCGTTTACCGACTCCAGGAGAGTCATCAGGTCGCGAGATTGGGTACAATTACGACACATGTAGAAGCCAGTGCATTATAATCAGGAATTCACCGCTCCTATATGGGTGTGGATATCGTATGTGATATGACGAAATAATAGTGCATAGAATCTCTGGCCAGAGTATGAGATGTACGTTAGAGAAGGAGTTCTCCAATTATACATGCGATGCCACTATTTATTCTAAAATATTTGTCACATAGTTATCGAATTATTATGCAATGCCTTGATGAACCAATGGTTGCTGATTCGATCAGAATATATGAGATGAAGGGACATCACTGTACGTTCATAATAATCGACTGGTTCTTGTAGGCACTATCAGTGATACCTAGAGAATCATGGGGCAATGATAGTAGACCATCTTATCATGATTCGATTAGTTTAATCAGAAATATTATTTCTGACATTCTCATGATCAATTGTTGATACATAGAATGGGACAATTAGGGTAAGCTCGAATAAAAGATTGTGTCCTGAATCGAAGGAGTTGTGAACCCACGTCTAGCTGTATCCCGGAACTATTGAGGGTCACACAAGCACTGGATCATTTGTTCCCGTGGAGAGAATAAATTCAAGAAGTTGAATTTATATTATGATATAGTAAATTCAAGTAGTTGAATTTATGATAATTAAATTTTGAGAAAATAAATTCAAGGAGTTGAATTTATGAGATTGTAAATTCAAGAAGTTGAATTTATAAATTTGGAGAGAATAAATTCAAAGAGTTGAATTTGTGGAATATGATAATTTAATTTATTAGACTCAAAAGTTGAATTTATTAAATATTAAATTAAATATAGTGGGAGTATGTTTAATGGGCTCATAGGAGTACAAGTCCAACATACTAAATAATTAAAATTCTTAATGGGCTTTGATTAATTAATTTAAATAGTTGGACTAGCCCAATTAATTAATCAAGTCCATTAATGTTAATTATGATTATTAGGTCATGATTTAATTCTAATAACCAAGCCATAACCCTAGCCTCCATCTCCTTGAGATTTTCGAAAATCCCCTCTCCCAAAGTCTCTCAATTTTTGGCCCTCTCTTTTGAAAAGGAGTTTGAGCCGTCTCTCAAACTTTGATCTCCAACGTAAAATATCTTCTAATTTTCTAATGCAAAATAGAAGATAAATAAATCTTCTAGTCGTGGACCTGATTCGAAGATTGATGGAAGGAGTTCTTTGAAGTTCGTTCGTAGAGATTTACAACAACAACCACATCCGCCTATACCGGATTAGTTGGAGCCAAAAGAATTAATTCACTAAAGGTATATTACTAAACTCCCTATGAATGTTTCATCATAAAACCAAACGAGTGCTCAAATAAATGTTAGAGTAGGTGCCCGTCGAGCCAAGTGTTGGCCGAGTGTTCACAATGAAACTCTATGTATAAACAATCTTTATTTTAATAATATTTGAAATTATTGTTTTGGCACATCTTTATCTGTATACCCATGCTAGTTGCATAGATAAAGTCCATGAATATACAAATATACAAATAGTAGAAAGAATATGAGATTCTCATATGATGAGTATCATGAAACTCATATTTAGAATACTGTATATTCTAAACAGTTCCTAGTCGATTCAGCCGTCGCTAAGAAGGATATAGGCCGCTCGAGTTTGAGATTAGCATCTGCGATGTGAGTACCATGTTTCATTTGTAGGGGACATTGTGATGTCCGAGCATGTAGATAGGGGCTCCTTGTAGAGTGCACTGAACAACCCTCCATAAAGGACTTTCCAAGTGGTTCTCACTTATCGAGTGGAAACGTCCTAGTTTATGGTTGTACACTATTAGTCCTTATGACCCGTGACAAAACTGAGACTCTATATGGTAGCATTACACTTTGACTTGTATACCGACTCTCATGGGGTCATCAGGTGGCAAGGTTGGGTATTTTGTCGAAACATATAGGAGTCAAGGCATTGTAGTCGTAGATTCACCGCTTACCTTCGGGTATGGATATACTATGTGAACTCATGTGTATGTAGTATGAAATCTCTGATCAGAGTATGGTGGTAATTATGAAAGGGGTTTCATATATTATACCATCGATGCAACTACGACATGACACATAGTATCAATTTATTGACAACTCTCGATATACCAATGGTTGTCGAATCGGTCGGGATATATGAGTTGAAGGGATCGTACTGTACGCTAACCATAATTGAATGGTTCTTGCATGAACTATCATTTGATACCTAGGGAATTATGTAAGAGATGCTGCTAGGCGTTTAACATGATTGGTTGGGTACTATAAGACTTGAGTTCTGACGTTCTTGTTATCAAGGAGTTGATAATTAAGAATGGAGCAATTGGGGTATGCTCATATAAGGACATGTTTAGTCCGAATCACATGGAGATGTGAACCCACGGCTTGTTGTATCAATGGACCATTAAGGGCAACACAAGTGCTAGCTTTCTAGATCCCTTTGAGAAGTAAAATAGTTCAATGTGTTGAACGGCTTATAAAGGAGTTTATAAGCGTAAATAAAATAGAAATATGACTTCTATAAGGAGAATGTAACTTTTAATTTGAGGAAGTGTTCCTAAATTAAAAGTTGGCCAAATAAAAAATGTATTTGAAAATTGTGATTTTCATAAACATTATTATGGACTAAATTAAATTAATTCAAGTGTTGAATTAATTAAACGCTAGTGGGCCTAGTAGAGTCCAAATAATTAAATTAATTCAAGTGTTGAATTAATTAAACAACATTGGGCCTTGTAGAGCCCAATTAGAAATAATTATTAAACTAGTGGGCTTGAGTAAAATCAAGTAATGTTTTAAATGGACTTAAATGTGTTTGAAACATTTAAATAAAGTCCATGGGCTTTGTAAATGTTACAAGCCCGCTTAAAAAGCATGCTAGGGAGGTGAAAGGTTGGAGGCATTTTTTCATTAAAAATATGCATGGCATGCTCATGCACCTTTATCACTTTTTCAAGGACCAAGAAAGTTCTCCTTCTTCTCTCCACACACCCAACTTGGCCGAAATATTGGAGAAATTTTTCCTCCATTTCTCTCTCTTCAATTGTTGAGGAATTCATACTCTTCTCTTTGAAAAATCCTCTTATTTTTCTAGTGAAAAATAAGAGGGGTTCTTGTTTTCAAGTGTTGGGCCTAATTTTGAAGAGAGGAGAGCTTGAAGATTGTCTTACAATCAAGAGCTAAGGTGTTTACACCTTAGTTGAAGCCATAACATCAATCCTTGTGATTGATATGTAAATATTCTTAATACACTATGTATGTTTGGTGTTTTTGTATTTGCTACACACTAGTACATGAGTTGCTCGATTTTTGCCTTGAAAAACAATTTTTGAAACTTCCGTTGCGCATTCGGGCACCTTAACTCGATTCTCTTTCAAGTGGTATCATGAGCTAAGGATACTATTTTGTGTAGCATATACATAATATTATATTGAAGTCGATTTCTAACCGCATGAGATGATTTTTTGCAACAAAAATCGAGGCCGTCGTGGGGTGTTTTTAGGCAGCAAGTTGCTGCCCATTTCGGGCAGCTCGAGCTGCCCGTGGGGCTGCCCGTTTCGGGCAGCAAGGGCAGCCCCTCCGAACAGCCCCTTGTTTTTAAATAAAAAAATAAATTTTTTTTTTAAGTTGGCCGGAATCTGGCGACGGAGCTCCGGCGACGGCGATGACGATTAGGGTTTTCAAAAGTGTTTTGGAATATCAAATTGTCATGGGCCTTGAAGTTGTTGGGCTATTAGATGGCTAATACAATTTGTGAATTTAAATGGGCCAAAATGTTTTTGGTGATAAATGATTTTTTGGGCCTTTAAGTTTAAATCCCAAAAAGTTGTACAAATTATCTCATTAAATAAATAATTGAATTTTGACTTTAATTATTTATAGTAAATTGTGATTTACAAGAAATTAGGTTATAAATAAATTAATTAGAAAGTAGACAAAGGAGTTTGTATACTTTGTTAATTTTATTTTTAATCGTGGCGGTTAGTGATTGGATCAATTAATTATTGTGATAATTAATTGATGGTGTATGATATGTGATTTTATGCATGAAGAATGATCAAAAGCCCAAGCCCAATTTGCTAGGTGTATGCTATGATATTTTGTGTTGAATGATTGTAATAATTATCAAATTTAAAGTGGGCTTGGTTTATGGCCCGTTCCCACCCCATGATATGTATCCCTATTTGCCATGGATATTTATTTGTAAATATTAGAATAGTGGAAGATCAAGATTGGAAGATGGTGGCTTTGATGATTATGAAGATCGAAGACATGTAAATATTGGAAGCCTATGTAATAGTTGCATTTGCATCCCATGCATTTCCTTAGGATTGGACCTGGGCCCGTGTTTAGCTCACACGAGCCATTAGTATTGGGGCGATTGATCATCCTTGTTTTGTTTACTGTTTATAATATATGCATGATATGTTATAAATAATGAGTATGTGCGTTATTATTATGATAATAACAAAGTTGCATGAATCCGGCAAACGTACGATCAAACATGGCGAGTTTTTAAATAAAATTAATGATGAGACCTTTCAAAATTAAAAACCCTCATATTGAATAAGATTCAAAATTAATATCAAGCCCGAAACGGGGAATTGTAAAGTTGTTTATAATTTTCATGTCTTCCATCGACAATGGGTGCATGATGAACGCTACCCGTGCTCGGAGCTCGGCTCATATTATTGGGGGGCCCTGGGGCCAGAAAGCTGTGACATTCATTGACATGGTGATGTGAACTACGTGGAACTCCCATGATTTCGGCTCATATTATTGAGGGAACTCATGGCAGCCGTCCATTAAGCTTCAACATCGATGGGTAAGGCTTGACACGTAAAGATGAACGACGTCATATTATTGGGTTCTAATCAAACGTGAGACAAAAGTATACATAGAGGGTTGCATAGTAATGCAATTGGAAACTACCTTTTATGAATTGTGATTGGCTGATATTATTCGGTTTCATAATTCGCTAATTGGACCTTGCGTACCTACTGAGGAAAGGAGTTTCCCCTTTCACTAGAGGGTAGTGAAATATGTCAAAACAGTGGGAGCGAAAATTTATAAAGTAAAAGTCCATACTTTATATCTTACTAAATATTTTAAAATAGTCATTAACATTTATTTATTTTACTTTTATGTACAATTTTTGACAATGTCTTCGATTCGCAATCCGCTATCTGCAATACTCGACAAACACGTATTAACCGGACCTAACTACCTCAACTGGCTAAGAAACTTAAAAATCGTCTTGAATTCGGAAAGGATATCATATACACTGACTGAGTCGCCCCTTGTTGAGGCTTCGACAGACTGCACTCTTGAGGAATTGCAGACTTACAAGGAATGGTGTAACCATGACTTAAAAGCCAGGTGCTATATGCAGGCTTCTATGAATGATGAGCTGTAGAGGCGTTTTGAGGATGCAAAGAATGCTGCTGACATTCATTTGCATCTCAAGGAGCTCGTTCGTGAGCAGACTCGACCTCTTAGGCATGCTACCGCCAAGGAGCTGATCACTTTGCGCATGCGAGATGGGGCCTCGGTCCATGAGCATGGCCTGAAGATGATTGGGCTCGTGGACAAGCTCGTTGGCATGGATCTGATGTTGCCTTCAGAGTTGACCACCGACGTGTTGCTCTTGTCACTGCCTAGATCGTTTGATCCTTTTGTGGTGAATTTCAATATGAACAAGATGGAGCCAATCCTTGAGAAGTTGGTGAACATGCTTGTAACCTTTGAGTCCACCATAAAGAAAGAAAAGTCGGTTCTTTATGTGGGTTCTTCATCTGGTACGAAGACCGATCCACGTGGGAAGGGAAAGAAGCGTTCTTTCCAACGTCCCAAGAAGAACATGCCCTTGAAGAGGCAGACTCCGAGTCCCGCTGTGGCAGCCACACCAGTCAAGGCTGGCAAGACTATTGATATTTGTCATCACTGCAAGAAGCCTGGACATTGGAGGCGTAATTGCAGGGAATATCTTGCCCAGAAGAGTTCTAGAAATGGTATGTTCAAAAGCAAGTAAACATCTCCAATACTATGTCAAGCCAAGTAAACATCTCCAATACTATATCTAGAGTAGGTGCCCGTCGAGCCAAGTGTTGGCCGAGTGTTCACAATGAAACTCTATGTATAAACAATCTTTTTTTAATAATATTTTAAATTATTGTTTTGGCACATCTTTATCTGTATACCCATGCTAGTTGCATAGATAAAGTCCTTGAATATACAAATAGTAGAAAGAATATGAGATGCTCATATGATGAGTATCATGAAACTCATATTTAGAATATTGTATATTCTAAACAGTTCCTAGTCGATTCAGCTGTCGCTAAGAAGGATATAGGCCGCTCGAGTTTGAGACTAGTATCTGCGATGTGAGTACCATGTTTCATTGGTAAGGGACATTGTGATGTCCGAGCATGCAGATAGGTGCTCCTGGTAGAGTGCACTGAACAATCCTCCATAAAGGACTTTCCAAGTTGTTCTCACTTATCGAGTGGAAACGTTTTAGTTTTTGGTTGTTCACCATTAGTTCTTATGACCCGGGAAAACATTGAGTCTCTATATGCTAGCATTGCACTTTGACTTGTTTATCGACTCTCATGGGGTCATCAGTTGGCAAGGTTGGGTGTTTTGTCTAAACATATTGGAGTCGATGCATTATAGTCGGGGTTTCACCGCTTACCTTCGGGTATTGATATCCTATGTGAACTCATGTGTATGTAGTATGAAATCTATGATCAGAGTATGGTGGTAATTATGAAAGGGGTTTCATAGATTACACCATCGATGCAACTATGACATGACTCATAGTATCGATTCAATGACAACACTCGATATACCAATGGTTGTAGAATCGATCGGGATATATGATTTGAAGGGACCGCACTGTACGCTAACCATAATTGAATGGTTCTTGCATGAACTATCACTTGATACCTAGGGAATCATGTAAGCGATGCTGCTAGGCGTTTAACATGATTGGTTGGGTACTATAAGACTTGAGTTCTGACGTTCTTGTTATCAAGGAGTTGATAATTAAGAATGGAGCAATTGGGGTATGCTCATATAAGGATATGTTTAGTCCGAATCACATGGAGTTGTGAACCCACGGCTAGTTGTATCAATGAACTATTGAGGGCAACACAAGTGCTAGCTTTCTAGATACCGTTGAGAAGTAAAATAGTTCAATGTGTTGAACGGCTTATAAAGAAGTAATAAGCGTAAATAAAATAAAAGTATGACTTCTATAAGGAGAATGTAACTTTTAATTTGAGGAAGTGTTCCTAAATTAAAAGTTGACCAAACAAATAATGTATTTGAAAATTGTGATTTTCATAAATATTATTATGAACTAAATTAAAGTAATTCAAGTGTTGAATTAATTAAATGCTAGTGGGCTTAGTATAGTCCAAATAATTAAATTAATTCAAGTGTTTAATTAATTAAACCACATTGGGCATTGTAGAGCCCAATTAGAAATAATTATTAAATTAGTGGGCTTGAGTAAAATCAAGTAAAGTTTTAAATGGACTCAAATGTGTTTGAGAAATTTAAATAAAGTCCATGGGCTTTCAAAATGTTACAAGCCCACTTAAAAAGCATGCTAGGGAGGTGAAGGGTTGGAGGCACTTTTCATTAAAAATTTGGATGGCATGCTCATGCACCTTTATCACTTTTTCAAGGAGCATGAAAGTTCTTCCCTTCTCTCCACACACCCAACTTGGCCCAAATATTGGAGCAATATTTCCTCCATTTTTCTCTCTTCAATTGTTGAGGAATTCATACTCTTCTCTTTGAAAAATCCTCTTATTTTTCTAGTGCAAAATAAGAGGGGTTCTAACTTGCAAGTGGTGGGCCTAATTTTGAAGCAAGGAGAGCTTGAAGATTGTCTTGCCATCAAGAGCTAAGGTGTTTACACCTTAGTTGGAGCCATAACATCAATCCTTGTGATTGATAGGTAAATATTCTTAACACACTATGTATGACATATTTTGTGTTTTTGTATTTGCTACACAATAATACATGAGGTGCTCGATTTTTGCCATGAAAAACAATTTTTGATACTTTCGTTGCGCATTCGGGCACCTTAATCGATCCCCTTTCAATAAATACATCTTGAATTTCAAGATCTAAAATTTTTAAAACTTCCGCTGTATTTTTGGCACGAGAAAACTGAGATCCAACATGTATTTGGGTGGTGGTGAGTATTCGTGTGTGAGAACTGAACAATGAATACACCAGAAAGGTGTTCTCACACACTGAGGGAAGTAAGCTTCTAAACTAAGCTGGTATGATTGAGAATAGTTCCCTCTGGGCTGAATGCTTCTTGAAAGCTGATAGGCAAATAAGTGTTCCCTTTTTTTCCACACTCTCTCTGGTTCTATTTTTTTCTCCCTCATTTTCGTCTCCACTGATCTTCTCTATATATGGGCGGGAAAATGATCGTATAGCGAGACTCAATTATTGTATTCGTTGCATCTTGATTTTGTTCCTTGGACTCTGTTTCTCGACTGCCCTTCTGAAACGTTTGTCTTTAATTCTCTGATGCAACGTTCCTTATTGTCCTTTAACTGAAAATTGCTTTGTACCTTTGTGTATAGATGGAATCCACTGAATGAGTTTGTCTTCGTATACAACTGAAAGATTCTTAACTGACACTCTGAACTATTCAGCCGAACTGATCTTCAGTTGGGCTGGTGAAATCAGTTTACTCGTTAGTTGAACTGATTTCACTCTCGTTTACTTGAACTGATCAGCTGGGTTTCTTCATCAGTTGAACTCTCCTTCGACTGGCCGGGCTTCTGAGGTTCTCCTGTTGAATCACCTAACAACTGGAGAATCAGCTGAACTACTCATTTTACGTATCGGTTCGCCTGATTCAGTTTTTGCGATCAGTTGGGTCTTCAGTTTGTGATGTAAACAGCTCATAACTGATCCTTGCTTCTGCACTATAAGGTAAAATAATAACAAAAAATAACAAGTTTTGTTGACATCAAAATTAAGATTACGAATTTGAAAAGTTCCAATAGTCATGGCAGTGCTCTAAATGTTTTTTTATATGCTAATATGCTTATTTTACATGTTTATGGAATTTTATGATGAAACGATAACATTAAAAGACATGTTGCATTCTTGGTTCAAAAGAAAAACAATATATGCATGTGTAATTTTTATAAGTGATGAAAATACGAAATGTTTAAGGAAGTGAAGTAATTGTGACAAATACGATGATACGATGATATGATTGGAGCTTTCGTGAAGGAAAAGGCCCCAGAGGGAGCCCATTTACGGGAGAAGGCGCCAGAGGAAGCCCGACGATTGTATTTTCATTGACATGATATTTTAATACATAAGGCCAAGACTCAGTTGACGAGTGAGAGTGTCGCTGATGTCCCCGCCGCCTAGTAGTGTTGTTACATGTGGATGGATCCATCGCCACAATACGAATATGAAAGTCACAATTAAGAATATGAATTCAACGAAAGAGAGATGGAATACGTACATGAATATGTGAATATGTTTAAATTAAAAACATTTATGAAAATGGTTATGTTTATGTTATGCATCATGATGAAAATGTTATTTCCGTAAGAGTATTTTCACTGTTGCATGTGATTGTGTAGAACCCGTAAACTAGACTACGTATAAGCCATGCACAATTCTAATATTTTAAATTAAAATGATTTTATTGCATGAGTATTTAATTGCTTTTCTTTAAAGTTAATTGTTTTATGCAGTAGTTTAAATTTTTATCTTTTCAGTTAATTCAGTGATTCCGGACTGGAGTTGGAGTTTTGAGATAGAATTTAAGATTAAGAAATCATTCCCAGAGTTTATTTTAGCTAGCTAATAAATTGATTTAAGTTAAAATGTGGTTTAAGGAATTATTTTAGTAACTTGAGATGAGTAGGAAATAAGTTCATTTAGGTTCCTTAATTGAGGTGTTAATTCACTAAATTAATTAAAGGATAGGTAAGGCTCTTAAGGTTTAAAAATTTACTAACTAAACAATATTTTCCCTCCATTTAGTTGATAATTTTTTGGCCTCCTTAGTTGATTAATCAATTTTGTTGCCAACTCACTTTTGACCCTTTCCTTGTCATCCTTTAGCATGATAATCTTTTCATTTATTAATCACCCTTAATTATTAATACTAGATCATTATCCTAACCTTGTGATGACATGAAGAATCGGTCACCTCTAATATCCCTCCAAGAAATATTTGATATAAACCAATTCAAATTTCAAAAGAGAGGAGACTTGGTCATGCCATTGAACCCCTTTATTATTGGAACTCCCTTCATCACTTCTAACCATTCCCTCCCTCTCCATTATTTCGAAATTCAGAGAACTCTTATAGTAGAAATTTGTGAGCCACATAGCAAGAAATAGGAGAGAAATAATTGAGTAGAAGGAAGATCAAGAAGATCGCTCCATCTCCTCCGCGCCGCGTCGTTGCGTTTCGTTCGTTTTCTTTTCAAAACGAAACCAGGCATGTTTATATTTTTCCTTGCTCTTCAATCAAGTCATATTAACAATTTTAAACATTAAATGATCATCATTTCCATGGCATAACCGAAATATATCAAGAACATTTCGAAAATAAAAGATGCATAATTTTTCGGTTCCTCTTGTGCTTCACGGGTTGCATTGTTTTGATGGTTTCAGATATTGGTTCGATTCCAGGCTCCCAAGGCTGCATCTAGACATGTACTAGGGTGTTTCAAGACCATGTTGGTCCATTCGTTCAGTCCCATACACGCTGTAAACTCGCATGTGACAGCAACACCCCAAATGTGTCCCTTTGAGTCTCGATTTGTATAGTTGCTGTCAAGGGAGGGAGTTTCTGATCTTGGCTGCCCTAGGGGACTATATCCAAGGTTAGAATACTTCCCTATCATGTCTTAGACATGACCAAGTTGCCTTTTTAAGGCTTGTTCCATGGCGGAATCAGTTTTTAAATCAAAACACATGCACAGCCCCTTCGCCCCTTTCTAATTCTGCTTGTGTAACTTTCGAGTTTGGTGGTGGTGAGAATCTTGGTTGGCCTCTGGCCCATAGCCATGGTTCACAACATACCCCTTGATGCCTATATCATGCCATGGTCAACCAAATGGCTACTGGAATGGTCCATGACAGCAAGAAGCATCGCAACACCCCACGCGCAGAATTAAGTGCTCGGGTGGATTTTTTGGTTGGTTTCGGGTGCGGTGCGAATTTTGTCTTGCCTAGGGCCCTTAGCCATGGTTCAAACCATACCCTAGGATGTTGGTAAGAGCCTCTGGTTGGTGGTTCAAGCCCCAATGGCCGGTAGTCCCGAAAACGACACAAGGAAGCAAAGACACGGCTGCTGTATTTTGTGACAGCAACTTGCTGCTTTGGTTCAGTGGCTTGTTCGAGTTCCTGGTTTGCTTTTAGCCTATGGCCTTGGACTGGACAGTGCCTCGTCAAGTTAGGAAGGTCATGTATTTGGCCGTTTGTGATTCGGATCATTTTTGAGGTCGTACGAGAAATTACGGTGCGATGTGCCAAATTGACTCTCGAAAGAGCGTTTCATGTTTTGGCCTCCATTCACCAAAATTTCGGCCCTTGTCATTTTAGGAGCATTATTTCATCATTTTAAGTGTATTTTAATCATGACTAAATGATGGTTCGGTGTTGGTTCGGGTTGGCTCGGAGTCATGATTAAATACGAAATCGTTGGGCGTAATTGTCTCGTTTTTGGATTCAATTACTAAGTTTGGTCAAGAAAATTATTTGCATATTTTTCATGTTAAATTTAGGTCGCAGCGAGCCTGGGAACGATCCAATTCATGCGGTAAAATAATACAGGATATTTAATTATGCCATTTAATTATATTACGTGCATAAAAATATAAAATATTCATTTTTGAGATTTATGCGATATTGCTTGTGGCCATTTGACTATCATGGGAGCATTATTTCACCCGGTCGCCAGTTACCGGTCAGTTCAGTTATGCACCACCCAGTATACTGTGGCATTAGTCTGATCAAACGTTCATTACTTCACCTGGTCGCCAGTTACCGGTCAGTTCAGTGCAGGGGCCACTTGCGTAGACCATAATCTCAACAGAAAATTGATGACATGCTATTTTATTCAGGGCTCCAAGGAGCAAACATTTTCACTGTGATTTTCAGTTCAGTTATGCACGTATTATAATTGCTCATGACAAGTTATTTTCACATTATGCCTCATGACATGATATTTTTACTCCCATGCAACTTTATTACATTATTTACTCGTTATTTACGATATATGCATGCTGAGTCTTTAGGCTCACTAGACTTGATTGTTGTAGGTACTGATGAGGTCGGGACCGAGGGCGGGGACCAGTGAGCCAGCTTGGGGTCGGCAGTAGTGGAACCCGAGGACCTCATTTACAGCACTTGCCATTTTTTTATGGTAACATTTTATAAGTTGTTGGATACTTTAACTTGTTATTTTGGCGAGTAATAATTTCTTCCGCTGCTATTTTGAACATCTAAACTTGATATATCAGTTTATTTTGTGAATGAGCCAATTTTGATTATTTTAAAAAGAAAATTTTAATTTTTCGGCAAATTTTCAAACATGAATTTTCGGGCCATTATAGCTGGTATCAGAGCAATGTTTCTATAAATGGTTGTACTACTACTGACCACGAGAAGCTCACGAAGTCACGTCTTCGGTCTGTAAGTTTTACATTTACGCATTTTATTTAAAGCATGAATTATTTAACAGCATGTTTTCATGAATTATTTTACGTCCAGATTTATTTTTATTGTTCAGTATTTAAATTTAAATAAATTATGGAATTATGCATGTTGGTTACGTATGGGTTATGTATGGAACAGTATGCTCCCTAGACGCATTCTCGAGCGCACTAGAAATGATGAGCCTCGCCAAGAGGACAGGGAGAAGCAGAGGCAGGAGAGAGATTTACCACCTCCACCTCCACCGGACATGAGTGCCCAGATGCTAGCTGGGATGAATCAGTTCTTCGCACAGTTTTCGGGGAACCATGCTGTGGCGACCAGGCCGACAGGGCCCGAGGCTGTCTATGAGAGATTCATGAAGATGCGTCCTAAGGAGTTTTTAGGGATGACGGACCCCATGATTGCCGAGGGCTGGATCAAGTCCCTCGAGGTTATCTTCGAGTTCTTGGAGCTTGGAGATGCAGATAGAGTCCGATGTGCCACATATTTATTCGAAGGAGATGCCTGTTTATGGTGGGAAGGAGCATCGGTAGCCTTGAACTTGGCTACACTGAGCTGGACACGTTTCACGGAGGTATTCTACTCCAAATATTCACTGAGGAGGTGCGCACCAGGTTGACCACTGAGTTCATGAGCCTGAGACAGGGAGATCTGACTGTTACAGAGTTCATCCGTAAGTTTGAGAGGGGTTGTCATTTTGTGCCCCTGATCGCGAATGATGCTAAAGCCAAGTTGATGCATTTCTTGGTGGGTCTACGGCCGATCTTGCGCCGTGATGTTTGGGTGTCTGACCCTACTACTTATGAGGTCGCTGTCTCCAAAGCTCTAGCCGCAGAGCAGGATAAGCGTGATATCGAGAGAGACCGCCAGGGCAAGTGCCCAGTCCAGGTACCACACCGCCCTCCTCCTCAGCAGCATCAACAGCAGAACAAGAGACCTTTTCACGGACCGCCTAGAAACATGGGTCAGCAGCGGGGACGCCCAGCCCCGAGGACTTTTGAGCACCCAGTTCGCCCTAAGTGCTCACGTCGCCATCCTGGAGCATGTATGTTTGGCTCAGGGAAATGTTACAAGTGTGGCAGTCTAGACCACATGTTGCTGCAGTGCCCTCAGAGGAATCTGCCTACCCAAGGCAGAGTATTTGCTCTCCATGCTACGGAGACGAACCCAGATACGATGCTCATGACAGGTACATTTAAAGCTTTAAGTTTACATTTGGGATTTAATGTTTAGGGAATCGGGACTGAGATCTTGAACTTAGAATTGCGATAGGATTGCATGCTCTACTCAGTATTATTTTTGGGAAATTTAAGTTAGAAGAACTTTGACCTTTGCATGTCTATAAGTTAGTTCTTGTGATTATTGGGTTCCGCTTAGTATTCCAACCTTTCAGGGAGAATATTTATATCTGGTTCCGCTACGAAGACCTTGATAGATTCAGGGGCCACTCACTCATTTATTTCGGAGGTCTTTGCTAATTTCCTCAAGTTCAAGACCGTTGGACTAGATGTAGCCTATTCAGTAGTATTGCCTTCAGGTGAGGAGATGTCAGCTACCAATGTGATCCGAGACATAGATCTTGAGCTCCGTGGCAACCTTGTTTATGCGGATCTGATCGTGCTGCCGATGCCAGAGTTTGACATCATCCTAGGGATGTACTAGCTATTGCGGAACAGAGTTTTGATTGACTTCTAGTGGAGATTTGTTCTAGTCAGACCGCCTGGAATGACGCAGTTCTTATTCAAGCCGGACAGGTACTTTCCCTTACCGCGCATTATTCCTTATGTCCAGGCTAGGAAGCTCATGCATAGAGGGTGTCGGGCGTTTTTACCAACTTTTATATATGTCCCCGAGGCACCCAGTCAGTCTGCTTCAGATGTCCCAGTTGTTAGGGATTTTCTAGACGTTTTTCCGGAAGACGTCTCTAGTATACCACCCGAGAAAGAGGTGGAGTTTTCTATCGAGCTTATGCCAGGTACGGTTCCGATCTCAAAAGCACCGTACCGACTAGCACCGATAGAGATGGCAGAGCTTAAGAGGCAGATTCAGGAACTTCTTGACAAGGAGTTTATTCGCCCTAGTTTTTCTCCATGGGGCGTGCCAGTCTTATTTTTGAAGAAGAAGGATGGCTCTATGAGACTTTGTATTGACTACCGGGAGTTGAACATGGTCACAGTGAAGAACAAGTACCCACTTCCGAGGATCGAGGATTTGTTTGACCAGTTGCAGTGAGCTTCGATATTCTCCAAGATAGATCTGCGTTCTGTTTATCACCAGTTGAGGGTGAGAGATGCTGATGTTTCCAAGACGGCCTTCAGGACTCATTATGGCCACTATGAGTTCCTTGTGATGCCATTCGCTCTGACGAATGCGCCAGCGATCTTCATGGATCTCATGAATCATGTATTTCTGCCGTGTCTTGACCAGTTTGTGATAGTATTCGTAGACGACATTCTCATCTACTCGAAGAATAAGGAGGATCACAGCAGACATCTGACCATAGTGCTGCAGACCTTGCAGAAGCTCAAGTTATTCGCAAAGTTCAGTAAGTGCGAATTCTGGTTAGAGAAGGTGGCGTTCTTAGGCCACATTGTTTCTAGCAGTGGTATTGAGGTAGACCTAGCGAAAGTTGCAGCAGTTAGAGATTGGGTAGTGCCGTAGAATGCATTGGAGATACGCAGTTTTCTTGGGCTAGCAGGATATTATCGGAAGTTCATTAAGGGATTCTCATCTATTGCCGTTCCACTCACATCATTGACCAAGAAGAATGCTAAATTTTTGTGGAGCGAGCAGTGTCAGAAAAGCTTCGATACTTTGAAGCAAGCTCTTATCTCAGCGCCAGTTTTGGCCATGCCGTCAGGGCCCGGTGAGTTTGTTTTGTACACCGATGCTTCGAAGCTCGGTTTGGGCGCAGTATTGATGCAGCATGGGAAGGTGATAGCATATGCTTCCCGTCAGTTGAAGACCCATGAGAAGAACTACCCTTCCCATGATCTAGAGTTGGCCGCCGTGGTTTTTGCCTTGAAGATTTGGAGGCACTATTCGTATGGGAAGAAATGCCAGATCTTTACCGACCACAAGAGCCTCAAGTATTTCTTTACGCAGAAGGAGCTGAACATGCGTCAGAGGCGTTGGTTGGAGCTTGTGAAGGATTATGATTGTGACATTAGCTACCACCCGGGTAAAGCTAATGTAGTTGCGGATGCATTGAGCAGAAAAGTCGCAGTGATGGCTCATTTGATGATTCGGAGACCTCTTCAGCTTGAGATGCAGAGGTTTGATCTAGAGTCATATCCTCGAGGTAGAGTTCCCCGTCTATCTACCTTAACTATTCAGTCCTCTCTTCTTGATTGTATTTGCAGTGGTCAGTCAGCAGATGAGCAGTTAGCAAAGTGGAAGTAGAGAGATGAGGCCAAGAGCAGTGTCTTGTATTCAGTCAGCGATGGTATTGTGGGATACCGAGATAGGATGTGGGTACCCAGCAGTGGTTCTATTCGAACAAATATTCTATCAGAGGCCCACATGTCGCCGTACTCTATTCATCCAGGGAGTACAAAGATGTACCGAGACCTGCAGTCATTGTATTGGTGGCCTGGGATGAAGAAAGACATCAGACGATTTGTATCCGAGTGTCTGAATTGCTAGTTAGTGAAGGCGGAGCATCAGAGACAAGCAGGTTTGCTCAAACCTCTTCCCATTCCCGAGTGGAAGTGGGAGAATGTTACCATGGACTTTGTGACCAGATTTCCAAAGTCAATTAGAGGGTCAAATGCTATCTGGGTGATTGTAGATCGTCTTACCAAATCAGCGCACTTCTTGCCTATTAAGACGACTTTCATAAGGATTCAGTATGCAGAGTTGTATATCCGGGAGATAGTTCGACTTCATGGTATTCCAATTTCTATCGAATCTGACAGAGATCCTAGATTCACTTCCTCATTTTGGAAGAGTTTGCATTCGACTATGGGTACAAAGTTGCTGTTTAGCACATCTTTCCATCCGCAGACAGATGGGCAGTCAGAGCGAGTTATTCAGATCTTGGAGGATCTTCTCCGTGCTTGTGTGATGGATTTCTCTGGGAGTTGGGAGTCGAACATGCCATTAGTAGAGTTCACCTATAACAACAGTTTCCAGTCTTCTATTGGTATGGCTCCGTATGAAACACTATATGGCCGTAAGTGTAGATCTCCTGTTCATTGGGATGAAGTAGGAGAGAGAGTAGAGTTGGGTCCAGAGATCATTCAGCAGGCTGCCGATGTAGTAGTCAAGATCCGCGATAGAATGAGGACTGCTCAGAGTCGACAGATGAGTTATGCAGATCAGAGGAGGAGAGACCTAGAGTTTGCCGTTGGCGACCATGTCTTTGTGAAGGTAGCACCTATGAAGAGTGTCATGCGATTTTGAAAGTAAGGGAAGCTCAGTCCGAGATTCATTGGACCATTTGAGATCCTTGACAGAGTTGGGACGCTAGCTTATCGTGTGGCTCTTCCGCCGAATCTGGCCGGAGTACAAATTGTGTTCCACGTCTCTATGCTGAGGAAGTATATGGCGAATCCTTCGCATGTCTTGAACTTTGAGCCGTTACAGCTTACTCCGAACCTATCTTATGAGGAGTGACCAGTGCAGATCTCAGACAGACATGAGAAGAAGCTTCGGAACAAGCTAGTTAAGCGAGTGAAAGTCAAATGGCTCAACCATTCAGAGGAGGAAGCTACGTGGGAGTCTGAGTAAGAAATGAGGGATCGTTACCCCGAGTTATTCGGTAAATTTTAGTTTCAAGGACGAAATTTCTTTTGAGGGGGGAGAGTTGTAGAACCCGTAAACTAGACTACATATAAGCCATGCATAATTCTAGTATTTTAAATTAAAATGATTTTATTGCATGAGTATTTAATTGCTTTTCTTTAAAGTTAATTATTTTATGCAGTAGTTTAAATTTTTATCTTTTCAGTTAATTTACTGAGGCCGGACTGGAGTTGGAGTTTTGAGATAGAATTTAAGATTAAGAAATCATTCCCAGAGTTTATTTTAGCTAGCTAATAAGTTGATTTAAGTTAAAAGGAGGTTTAAGGAATTATTTTAGTAACTTGAGGTGAGTAGGAAATAAGTTCATTTAGGTTCCTTAATTGAGGTGTTAATTCACTAAATTAATTAAAGGATAGGTAAGGCTCTTAAGGTTTAAAAATTTACCAACTGAACAATATTTTCCCTCCATTTAGTTGATAATTTTCGGCCCCCTTAGTTGATTAATCAATTTTGTTGCAAACTCACCTTTGACCCTTTCCTTGTCATCCTTTAGCATGATAATCTTTTCATTTATTAATCACCCTTAATTATTAATACTAGATCATTATCCTAACCTTGTGATGACATGAAGAATCGGTCACCTCTAATATCCCTCCAAGAAATATTTGATATCAACCAATTCAAATTTCAAAGAGAGGAGACTTTGTCATGCCATTGAACCCCTTTATTTTTGGAACTCCCTTCATCACTTATAACCATTCCCTCCCTCTCCATTATTTCGAAATTCAGAGCACTCTCATAGTAGAAATTTGTGAGCCACATAGCAAGAAATAGGAGAGAAATAATTGAGTAGAAGGAAGATCAAGAAGATCGCTCCATCTCCTCCGCGCCGCGTCGTTGCGTTTCGTTCGTTTTCTTTTCAAAACGAAACCAGGCATGTTTATATTTTTCCTTGCTCTTCAGTTAAGTCATATTAACACTTTTGAACATTATATGATCATCATTTCCATGGCATAACCGAAATATATCAAGAACATTTCGAAAATAAAAGATGCAGAATTTTTCGGTTCCTCTTGTGCTTCACGGGTTGCATTGTTTTGAAGGTTTCAGGTATTGGTTCGATTCCAGGCTCCCAAGGCTGCATCTAGACATGTACTAGGTTGTGTCAAGACCATGTTGGTTCATTCAACAACACCCCAAATGTGTCCCTTTGAGTCTCGATTTGTATAGTTGATGTCAAGGGAGGGAGTTTCTGATCTTGGCTGCCCTAAGGGCTTATATCCATGGTTAGAACACTTCCCTATCATGTCTAAGACGTGACCAAGTTGCCTTTTTAAGGCTTGGTCCATGGCGGAATCAGTTTTTAAATCAAAACACATGCACAGCCCCTTCGCCCCTTTCGAATTCTGCTTGTGTAACTTTCGAGTTTGGTGGTCGTGAGAATCTTGGTTGGCCTTTGGCCATTAGCCACGGTTTACACCATAGCCCTTGATGTCTAGATCGTGCCATGGTCAACCAAATGGCCATTGGAATGGTCCATGAAAGCAAGAAGCGTCGCAACACCCCACGCGCATAATTAAGTGCTCGGGTGGATTTTTCGGTTGGTTTCGGGTGCGGTGCGAATTGTGGCTGGCCTAGGGCCCTTAGCCATGGTTCAAACCATACCCTAGGAAGTTGGTAAGAGACTTTGGTCGGTGGTTCAAGCCCCAATTGCCGGTAGTCTCGAAAACGACACAAGGAAGCAAAGACACGGCTGCTGTATTTTGTGACAGCAACTTGCTGCTTCGGTTCAGTGGCTCGTTCGAGTTCCTGGTTTGCTTTTAGCCTATGGCCTTGGACTGGACAGTGTCTCATCGAGTTAGGAAGGTCATGTATTTTGCCGTTTGTGATTCGGATCATTTTTGAGGTCGTACGAGAAATTACGGTGCGATGTGCCAAATTGACTCTCGAAAGAGCGTTTCATGTTTTGGCCTCCATTCACCAAAATTTCGGCCCTTGTCATTTTAGGAGCATTATTTCATCATTTTAAGTGTATTTTAATCATGACTAAATGATGGTTAAGTGTTGGTTCGGGTTGGCTCGGAGTCATGATTAAATACGAAGTCGTTGGGCGTAATTGTCTCGTTTTTGGATTCAATTACTAAGTTTGGTCAAGAAAATCATTTGCTTATTTTTCATGTCAAATTTAGGTTGCAGCGAGCATGGGAACGATCCAATCCATGTGGTAAAATAATACAGGATATTTTATTATGCCATTTAATTATATTACGTGTATAAAAATATAAAATATTCATTTTTGAAATTTATGCGATATTGCTTGTGGCCATTTCACTATCATGGGAGCATTATTTCACCCGGTCGCCAGTTACCGGTCAGTTCAGTTATGTACCACCCCGTATACTGTGGCATTAGTCTGATCAGACGTTCATTACTTCACCCGGTCGCCAGTTACCTGTCCGGTCGTCAGTTACCGGTCAGTTCAGTTCAGTTCAGTGCAGGGGCAACTAGCGTAGACCATAATCTCAACAGAAAATTTATGACATGCTATTTTATTCAGGGCTCCAAGGAGCAAACATTTTCACTGTGATTTTAAGTTCAGTTATGCACGTATTATAATTGCTCATGACAAGTTATTTTCACAGTATGCCTCATGACATGATATTTTTACTCCCATGCAACTTTATTACATTATTTACTCGTTATTTACGATATATGCATGCTGAGTCTTTAGGCTCACTAGGCTTGATTGTTGTAGGTACTGATGAGGTCGGGACCGAGGGCGGGGACCAGTGAGCCAGCTTGGGGTCGGTAGTAGTGGAACCCGAGGACCTCATTTACAGCACTTGCCATTTTTTTATGGTCAAACATTTTATCAGTTGTTGGATACTTTAACTTGTTATTTTGGCGAGTAATAATTTCTTCCGCTGCTATTTTGAACATCTAAACTTGATTTATCAGTTGATTTTGTGAATGAGGCAATTTTGATTATTTTAAAAAGAAAATTTTAATTTTTCCGCAAATTTTCAAACATGAATTTTCGGGCCATTATAGATTGTATACGTATTATTTTTACCAAGATTATGGTGTGTTGAGTCTTTAGACTCACTAGGTGTGATCGATGCAGGTGAATATGATAATGGAGGTCTTGATGGTTGACTTTGCTGGACTGAAGGTGCACATTATCCGAGGACCAGCGTTAGTTTTTCGCACTAGACTTATGTATATGAATTATGATTTTAAGTTGAGGTTAAAGATATTTTTACGACTTTTGATTATGTGTTGAGTGGTTTTTGAGAGGTTGTTAGTTTTAGCAATTTTGCTAAGTTAAGGTATGCAATCGATTGACGATTTTATGTTGAAACTATTTCCTTTGGATTTTTAAATATTAATTGGTTGTTGTATTATTTTGAAATGGTCCAAAGATATTTTATATATATATGTAAGTATTCGGCCGAAATGATGAGGTTATAAAAAAAAATTCTAATACTTTTTAAGAAAACGAGTTTTGGATGTTTCATTTGTAGAGTGCCGTCTCAACTGATATTTCTCCTTTATCTTTATCTAATTTAATCGATGAGGTTATGGGAGTATTTGTAGCTGAACATGTCGCTATGCCAAATTTCTTTAGCAGTTCCTTGGTATACTTTGTCTGACTGATAAACGTACTAGTTTCCAGTTGCTTCACTTGCAGACCAAGAAAAAATTTCAGTTCACCCATCATGCTCATCTCGAATTTTTCCTGCATTAACTTGAAAAATTTCTCGCACAAATTGGGGTTAGTTGACCCAAAAATAATATCATCAACATATATTTTCACAAGTAAATATGATCATTCTTTGAAAATTTGAACAAAGTTTTGTCAAATGTTCCAACAATAAAATCATTATCAGTTAAATTTTTTGACAAATCTCATACCAAGCTCTGAGAGCTTTTTTAAGACAATACTATGTTTTGTTCAAGTGATAAACATGATCAGGAAGAGAGTGATTTACAAAACCTGGTGGTTGTTCAACATACACTTCTTCCTGTAACTGACTATTCAGGAACACACTCTTGACATCCATTTGGTAGACTTTGAAGTCTTTAAAAGAGGCATAGGCAAGGAATATTTTGATTACTTCCAGTAGTGCAACTGGTGCATATGTCTCGTCGTAATCAATTCATTCTTCTTGCCTATACCCTTGTGCTACAAGCCTCGCTTTGTTGCGCACAACTGAACCAACTTAGTTTAGTTTATTTTTGTAGACCCACTTTGTACCTATAATGGTCTTAGAAACTGTTCTTGGAACTAAAGTACAAACATTGTTATGGGTAAACCTATTTAGCTCTTCTTGCATATAATTTATCCAGTTAGGATCAACAAGAGCTTCATCAGTTTTCTTTGGTTCCAGTTGGGAATCAATTAGCTCAACTGGATCAGTTATCTTATCAGTTAAGGTAGATTCATCAAATACAACATGAATTGGCTCTTCTATATTCAAAGTACATTTGTTAAACACTCTATAAGCTTTAATAACTGATGAGTAACCCATAAATATTCCCTCTGCAGATTTAGCATCAAATGTTTTCAAATGAGAATTACCATTATTATAGATAAAACATATCCATCCAAATATTCTGAAGTAGGACACCACGCTGTCTTTCCATGCCAGAATTCATAAGATGTTTTCAAATTCTTTTTATTAATCATCGATCTGTTCTGAGTATAACACGCGGTGTTTACTGCTTCGGCCCAAAATATTTAAGATATACCAGAATCAGTAAGCATCGTTCTAGCTAAATCTTTAAGCATACAATTTCTTCTTTCAGCTATACCATTTTGCTTACGTGTTCTAGCTCTTGAGAACTCACACTTAATTCTAGTATTTTCTAAAAATTGAGAAAGATTTTGATTGACAAATTCAGTCCCTATTATGTCAATTCCAACTGATTTTTCATTTAATAATAATTTGAAAATCTTAATCAGTTATGCAGCAGTTTGGTCTTTTGATTTGAGAAAGATAACCAAAGTAAATCTTGAAAAATCATCAACAACTACCAAGGTGTATTTCATTCCTTCTAAAATCATGACTGATATAGGACTAAAAAGATCCATATGCAACAGTTCTAAGCATCTAATGGAAGATTTACTAACCTTGTTCTTGAAAGACGATCTTACTTGTTTACAAAACTGACATGCCCAGCAAATTTTATCTTTTGAAAAATCTATTTTAGACAGATCAGTTACAAGATCATGGTTACTCAGAGGAGGAATGGACTTGAATTCAAGCGGTTCAATCTTATATGCCACAACCAGTTTTTAGAATATTTTGAAGCTATAAAACATACTGGTTTATTAGGTTGATTAGTCTAACTCACCTTGTAGGTGTTACCACAATGATTGCCAGTTATAATGACCTCAAAAGTTCAGAAGCCCGGCCACATGATGAAGAGCTCAATTGATGAAGAGTCCAGCAGACCAGTTCAATCGAAGCAATGAAATCATTCAGCTGACGAGCCAATTGATATCACAGAACAAGTTCAAGATCAGTCCAAAACATCAGTTAGGAATCAATCAGTTTGCAGAACATGACAAGCTTATTGAGTGGAATCCAGCTGTGCGCACTGAGGAAAGGCTTTTGTCCAGTCAAAGGACAATAATAGAGGTTGCACTGCTTAAAGAGAAAACATACTAGAATGCTTGTCGGAAAGTATAAGACAAATATCGAGGAATGAATGGCTGTCAGAAAGTATAAGACAAATATAGAGGAACATATTAAACTGCAACGTTCATATTTGATGAGTTTTGGTGTACGTTCACATTTTCTTTATAAATACCAGACCAAGATCATCAATACGCAATAAGAATTGTGGAAAATACAAAAGTGTGTGAAGATAGAAGAGAAAAAGGGCATACCAACAGCTTAGTCTAGAAGCAAAATTCTCAGTGTGTGAGAACATTTTGTGTTGTATTCATAGGTTAGTTCTCACACACGCACACACAAAATCACTCATTTATACAGAAAATTGAGCGCACTGATAAGCTGAGTGAGTCTTGCACAAAGACGTTAAAATTTTGTATGTAGTCTTTGACACATAGACGTTAAACAAGTGTTGGCTGGAAGGTGTTGCCTTCAGTGTAGGCTAAAAGTTCAGTTAGGCATTATAGTAAGTAATAAGTTGAGTGAGTTTGTACAAAGTGTTGTATAAATCATAGTCTTTTAGTGGAACCTACCCAAGGTGGTAGAAGGGGTGACGTATGAGCAGTTGAAGTCTCCGAACATTCATAAACATATCTTGTGTTATTAACTGTTTAACTAAGGTTTTAAAACTGATTTGATCAGTTCGAACAATTATCACTTTAGTTCTCACCATAACTGAACTGATATATGCAAGAACTGATCCCCTTTATATAAGTTTACAGAAATTAAAAGCTTTAAAACTGATTAGCTTTCTTAACGAAGGATTACTTCGAGTATTTTCTGCTTGGTTTAAAACAAAACTCGATCTAATTCATCGGTGTTTACATTCTTAAACACGAGATATTGCAACTCATTGAGAATATTTTGTTTGGAGCACACTCGCAGGTACCCGAACTGATCCATCAACACTCGTAAGCCGCTGACACCTTGCTGGAAATTTCTTCACTCATGCACTAAAACCCTAACAACTCCAAATCTCGATCCTAGTCTAAAAACCAACATGACCAGCCCTTAACCAACTATCCTAAGACCAAGATCAAGTCGTGGACTCCCTCATGGACCAACCCTACTCACGCCTAAAGCCCCAAGCATGCGGATCACTCGGTTCATCAAGAATTGCTCGAACTAGCCACAAACTTGACCTAGCTAGCTTGCCATAAAGCTTTGATCCACGCCGTGTCTCACTACCAACCGACCAAGGACCATCCCAAGCCCTGGCACAGACCATTCGTTACCTAAACCAGCACCTGGAATGAACCCTACAATGTTTCTCTTCATTTTCCACCCGATCTAAGCTGATGTATGCATCACACGACCCAACCGATCGGCCGTCAAACCTATACTTGATCCAGTCTGAATTTTACCACTTGACAACATGAAAATTGCTGAAAATCATCTCTCACACGCGAAAGCCTAGCAGCCCCCTTCGGAGAAGACAAAAACGTGAGTGTAAATGAAGAAAGGTGAAGTATATTCGATGAAAATTCATTCCACATGCACATAACATGATAAATTCAATGATTGTCATGCATAAACACACAAAACATAGACATATATTGATGTGAATGATGAGAAAAACGAGGTATAGCGCATGCGTTTGAGTATTTACACTCAAAAACCTTGATACGATCACATAGAACGGGCACCAGAGGGACGGGGAAGAGTTCCTTTGAAAAACCTAGAGAAAATATCAAGTATGGAGCTGATGAACTTTCAAAAATCTACTGCTGAATGAGGGGACGTGTGGGCACCTAGACGCTAACTAATTTCTTAAATCATTTTTGGGATAAAACAGATCAATTAAAAAAACTAGGTCGAATTTTTTTATTTTTTTTTAAAGTTGAACACTTCATAAACAAGTGTACACAATACTACAATAGATTATATTTCATATTATTTACTTTACAAGATCAAGTGTGATATCTACAACAAGATCAAAAGTACAAGTCTTGTACAATATACAATCTTAATATACTAGTGTTCATTCACTACATATCAAGTGTTGAAAACCAGTTCTACATCTAGCTCCGGATCTCCACTCTAATCTCGATCGTTCATCCTTTTCTCGACCCTGATCCTGTCGCACCTGTTGTCATGCACACATACAAACACAACAACAGCTGGATAACTCCGGTGAGAAATATATTCCCAGTATAAACAATGCATACATGCATTTCATATAAGCATATACAAAAGTATATAACATTCGTAAAACATGTATCGTAATCTATGAAAACATAAATCTATATAAAGTTGTAAACCAAACTCTTTGGCTCTTCATCTACGAATTGACTCTTATCTAGGGATCCCGATTTGAATAAGAACGCAACAAGTTTCCCACCTACTATTCCCAGCTAGATGGTGGTACGTTCTTATTCCCAGACTTTGGCTCACTATATCGAATCTCTACAATAGGAGTCGATCTTCTCCTAAGCACATCGATACAAACCAAATGTCCAGTGACTTGGCACCTCTGCCAAAGACTCATAACACATGCTTTGCTATAACTCAATAGACTAAGCATATCAATCTCATAATTGCAACATATCGAAGCAATAACAATATAGTATGTGGTTTTGGGAAACTTAAGGTATCTCTTACTCGAGTTGTATCTCTCAGTTTAACAATGATTTATACCTTTCTTTTAGTAGTTCTTGGTTGAATCAAACCTCAATCTGGCTTTGACTCGTTCTTCGAAGCCTTCAATACCAAATTTGGAATGACATTTCGAGAAGTACAATATCACATACAAATCAAGGCAACACTGGATATGATCAGAACTCAATCTAATTCTGTTTTGACGGCATAACAGCACAATCTCGATATATCCAGCAATACAAACAACAAGAGGCCAATCTCAACAATTCATAATCAATCAACAAACACAATTCCAATACCAAATCTATACAATCCCATTCGAATATAACTGAAAAATGATAACATTTACATAGGTTGTCTGTTCTTAAATCCGATTTCAGTTATACGATTACTACAATCTCAGGAACACATAATATCAATCAAATCATGATTCCCCCAACATAAAATTTTCGAACCATGCTGAAAAGTAAATAAATTCACATACTTTTGAAGCCTTTGACGAGAGAAGAACGGAATTAAACTCGGATTGAAATTCTGACGGCCGGATCTTGTACAATCCAAATTCTAAAATTCAAGAAACTTGAGAATTCAATGGGGCCTCTCGGTTTTCTTCTCCTGAAATTCTGAAGGAATGAAGTTGGAATGAAGATGTATACATGTTCCCATGCATGGCAAGACAAGTGGCAAACCTTCATACATCAGTGCTCGCGCATATGCGCGCCCGGTCTTTGCGCTTATGCGCGAGACCTACTGTCTCGGCACATGACAAATTCTTCTGTTCACGCATATGCGCGCCTTGTCTCACGCATATGCGCGAGACCTACTGTCTCAGCGCTTGTACATAAATTTTGCTCGTGCATATGAGCGAGACATACTGTCTCGGCATATAGCATCTCGCGCATATGCGTGCCTCATCTCCGAGCATATGCGCGAGACCTTCTGGTCTCACACCTAACTCATGCTTTTTCCCACGTCTTCCTCGGTCTGTTCCTTCCATAATCACGTCGATTATCAATTAATTAATTTCGGATTATAATGATCAAATCTCAGGCTTTACAATTCTCCCCCTCTAAGATCTGATTTCGTCCTCGAAATCACAGGCAATCAAATCATATAAAACAAGCGGATATAACAGAAGCTAAACAAGAAACTCATATCAATGAATTAACTCTTGAAATTTCTGTCTCATGTCTGATTCAGTTTCCTAGGTAGCTTTTTTAATGCCATGACGACTTCACTGAACTTTCACTAGCGGAATAGTCTTCATTGTGAGCTGCTTTTCTTTACGATCTAGAATATGGATCGGTTTTTCAAAATAACTCAGAGTTTCATAAAGTTCGGCCTCGTCAGGCTGAAGAACATGAGAAGCATCGGGAAGATATTTTCGCACTATAGACACATGAAAGATGTCATGTATCCCAAATAGAGAAGGAGGAATAGCAAGTCGATAGGCACGAGTACCTATCTTCTCAAGAAACTCATAAGGACCAATGTATCATGGAGACAACTTTCCGCGCTAGCCAAATCTGACAACGCCTCTAAAAGGAGAAATCATCAGAAATACTCTGTCTCCTGATTCAAATTCTAACGGTCGAAGTCGAATATATGCATATTTGGCCTGTCTATCCTGAGCTGTCTTCATTCTCTGCTGAATCAGCTTCACTTTCTCAGTCATATCTCGAATCATATCAGGTCCAAGTTCAGGTATCTCATATATCTCATCCCAATAAAGAGAGGATCTGCACTTCTTGCCGTACAAAGCTTCATACGGAGCCATCTCTATACTTGTCAGATAGCTGTTATTGTACAAAAATTCACAAAGTGGCAAAGAATCTTGCCAACTAGTGCCAAAGTCTAGCACTAAAGCTCTAAGCATATCCTCTAATGTCTGGATAGTCCGCTCTGACTGTCCGTCGGTCTAAGAATGATATGCAGTGCTCAAATGTAATTTCGTACCTAGAGCTTGTTGCAGACTGTGCCAAAAGTGTGAAGTAAATCAAGGATCACGATCTGATACGATGGACTTTGGCACACAATGCAGTCTGACCACTTCTTTGACATAAATCTCTGCCATCTGGTCGTGTCTGTATGTCATTCTGTAAGGAATAAAACATGCTGATTTGGTCAATCTGTCAATAATGAGCCAAATCACATCGCAACCTCGGGAGGATCATGGTAGCTTTGTAACAAAATCAATCGAAATGTGATCCAATTTCCATTCTGGAATAGATAAGCTATGTAATAGACCTGCTGGTTTCTTCCCTTGAGCTTTCACCTGTTGGAAATTCAAACATCTGGATACAAAATCTGCAATATCTGATTTCATCTGTTTCCACCAAAACTGTTTCTTCATATCATTGAACATTTTTCTGCCACCAGGATGAATACTAAAATGACTACAGTGTGCTTCTGTCAAAATCTGTTGTTTTAAGTCTGAAACATCTGGCACAACAATACAATTATTCACATATAATACATCATCACGAACCTGATATTCTGATCGATGCCTTGATCTGACCATCGAAATCGAATTCTGAACATTTTGATCAAATTTCTGTGTTTTTTTTATTCAGCTTGAATGGTATAAAGCCTCAGAGGTTGACAATCTGTCTTAAATACTAATCCATAAAGAGAGCAATCTTCAATCAAATTCGAAACACCAATCGTCGATAAGGATAAAGAACATACCTTTCGGCTCAGTGCATCAGCTGCTTCATTTGATTTCCTGGGATAATATTTGATTTCACAATCAAAATCTTTCAATAAATCAAGCCATCTACGTTGTCTCATATTCAGTTCTGATTGTGAAAATAGATATTTCAAACTTTTGTGATCAGAATAAATTTCAAATTTCTCACCGTATAGGTAGTGTCGCCAGATATTCATTGCAAATACGATGGCAGCCAATTCAAGATCATGAATCGGGTAGTGAGTCTCATGTGGTTTCAATTGTCTCGAGGCATAAGTAATAATATGTCCTTTCTGCATCAAAACACAACCTAATCTTCTGTGAGAAGCATCACAATAAACAACAAAATCACCAGTACCTGACGGAATAGTCAACACAAGAGCGTTGGTTAATCTCTTCTCCAACTCTAGAAAACTTGATTCACAATCTTCAGACCAAACAAAAGGTGCATTCTTCTGAGTCAGCTGAGTAATCGGCTTAGCAATGCTGGAGAAATCTTTAATGAGTCGACGATAATAGCCCGGTAAACCCATAAAACTACGTATTTCTAGCACTGAGATCGGTCTAGGCCAACTGATCACAGCCTCAACTTTGCTAGGATCAACAGAAATACCATCTCAGATATAATATGCCCCAGAAATACAACTTGTTTCAGCTAGAACTCACATTTCGATAACTTGGCATACAATTTCTCAGCCCTCAGAATATTCAATACAATTCTCAAATGTTCAGCATGATCAATCATATTCTTGGAATAAATCAGAATATCATCAATAAAGATAATCACAAAGTCATCAAGATATCTTTGAAATATGCCGTTCATCAAACCCATAAATACAGCTGGAGCATTTTTTAAACCAAACGGCATGACTATAAACTCATAGTGGCCATACCTTGTTCTGAAAGCTGCCTTCGATATATCAGAATCTCTGAATCTCAGCTGATGATATCCAGATCTCAGATCGATCTTGGAATAAACAGAAGAACCTTGCAACTGATCAAATAATTCGTCAATTCGAGGCCAATGATATTTATTCTTTATCGTAGCCTTGTTCAATTGCCGATAATCAATGTAGATTCTCATTGAACCGTCCTTCTTTTTGAAAAACAGTACTGGAGCACCCTAAGGATAAACACTCGGTCTGATGTAACCCTTGGCCAGTAAATCTTCTAACTGATCTTTCATTTATTTCAGTTCAATCGGTGCCATTCTGTATGGAGTTTTAGAAATAGGTATTGTACCTAGTATCAATTTGATGCTGAATTCAATCTCTCGAACTGGAGGTAAACCTGGAATTGAAAGGGGATCGGTTACGGTGACCGGAAGCTCAACAGAAGTTAAAAATTTTGATTTTTCATGAAGAAATTTTTGGACACATAGTAATATTGTGTAGCAAATACAACAAACACCAAATATCATACATAGGGTGTTGAGAAGTTTACCTATCAATCTCAAGAATTGATGTAATGGCTCCAACTTTGTTGTCAAACAACAAAGCTCTTCAAGGCAAGACAATCTACAAGCTTCCTCCTTTGAACACTCCTTGTTCAAAAATCAAGCCCACCACTTGCTAGGTAAATCCCCTCTTAATTTGACTAGAAAAGTAAGAGGATTTTTCAAGGAGAAGAATATTTCTTCCTCAACACTTGAAGAAGAAAAGAAAAGGAAAAACTTGGAGAGAATTGTGGTCAAGTTTCGGCCAAGGTGGTGTTGAATGAGGGAGGATGAGTTGTCTTGGTAGTGCAAAAAGTTGATCCAAAAAGGTTGCATGCCATGCATTATTTTAGTCAAAAGTATTCCCCAACTCTTCACCTCCCAAGCATGCAATGTGACTTGGGCTTGTAACTATTACAAGGCCCATTAACTATTTAAATTGTCTCAAACATATTTGAGCTCAATTATACTTTACTTGATTTTACTCAAGCCCACTAGTTTAATAATTATTTCTAATTGGGCTCTACAAGGCCCAATATTGTTTAATTAATTCAACACTTGAATTAATTAAACAACATTGGGCCTTGTAGAGCCCAATTAGAAATAATTATTAAACTAGCTTGAATTAATTTAATTATTTGGACTCTGCTAGGCCCACTAGCGTTTAATTAATTCAACACTTGAATTAATTTAATTTAGTCCATAATAATGTTTATGAAAATCACAATTTTCAAATACATTTTTTATTTGGCCAACTTTTAATTTAGGAACACTTCCTCAAATTAAAAGTTACATTCTCATTATAGAAGTCATATTTCTATTTTATTTACGTTTATAAACTCCTTTATAAGTCGTTCAACACATTGAACTATTTTACTTCTCAAAGGGATCTAGAAAGCTAGCACCTGTGTTGCCCTTAATGGTCCATTGATACAACAAGCCGTGGGTTCGAATCTCCATGTGATTCGGACTAAACATGTCCTTATATGAGCATACCCCAATTGCTCCATTCTTAATTATCAACTCCTTGATAACAAGAACGTCAGAACTCAAGTCTTATAGTACCCAACCAATCATGTTAAACGCCTAGCAGCATCTTTTACATAATTCCCTAGGTATCAAATGATAGTTCATGCAAGAACCATTCAATTATGGTTAGCGTACAGTACGGTCCCTTCAACTCATATCCCGACCGATTCGACAACCATTGGTATATCGAGAGTTGTCAATGAATCGATACTATGTGTCATGTCGTAGTTGCATCGATGGTATAATATATGAAACCCCTTTCATAATTACCACCATACTCTGATCAGAGATTTCAAACTACATATACATGAAAAACACATAGGATATCCATACTCGTAGGTAAGCGGTGAATTCCCCGACTATAATGCATCGACTCCTATATATTTCGACAGAGCACCCAACCTTTCCACCTGATGACCCCATGAGAGTCGTTAAACAAGTCAAAGTATAATTCTAGCACACAGAGTCTCAATGTTGTCCCGGGTCATAAGGACTAATGGTATACAACCATAAACTAGGACTTTTCCACTCGATAAGTGAGAACCACTTGGAAAGTCCTTTATGGAGGGTTGTTCAGTGCACTCTACCAGGAGCACCTATCTGCATGCTCAGGACATCACAATGTACCCTACCAATGAAACATGGTACTCACATCACAGATACTAGTCTCGAACTCGAGCGGCCTATATCCTTCTTAGTGGCGGCTGAATCGACTAGGAACTGTTTAGAATATACAGTATTACAAATATGAGTTTCATGATACTCATCATATGAGCATCTCATATTCTTTCTACTATTTGTATATTCAAGGGCTTTATCTATGCAACTAGCATGGGTATACAGATAAAGAAGTGCCAAAATAATAAATTCAAATATTATTAAAATAAAGACTATTTATACATAGAGTTTAATCATGAACCCTCGGCCAACACTTGGCTCGACGGGCACCTACTCTAACAATCTCCCACTTGCACTAGAGCCAACTACCCATATGCTTCAAACCCATCGATTCGCGATGCTTCTCGAACAATGGTCCAGGTAAAGGCTTAGTTAGTGGATCAACAACATTATCTGCAGAGCCGACTTTGTCAATCGTGACATCTCCTCTCTCCACGATCTCACTGAGGATGTGGTACTTTCTCAGTAAAATTATTACAGGATATTTAATTATGTTAATTAATTATATTACGTGCAAAAATATTCATTTTGAGATTTATGCGATATTGCTTGTGGTCACTTTACTATCAATACTTCACCCGGCCGCCAGTTACCGGTCCCGGTCGCCAGTTACCGGTCAGTTCAGGTGTACCACCCAGTATACCGTGGCCTTAGTCTGATCAGACAAACATTATTAAACCCGGTCGCCAGTTACCGGTCAGCTCAATTCAGTTCAGTGACCACTTGCGTAGATCATAATCTCACCAGAAAATTATTACAAGTTATTTCATGACAGGGCTCCAAGGAGCAACCATTTTCATTTATGATTTCCCTGTTCAGTGATGCACGTATTATAATTGCTCATGACAAGTTATTTTCACATTATGCCTCATGACATGATATTTTATCCCATGCAAATTTTACTATATTATTTACATGCTATTTACGATATATGGATGTTGAGTCTTTAGACTCACTAGACTTGATTGTTGTAGGTGTTGATGATGTCAGGATCGAGGGTGGGGACCAGTGAGCCAGCTCGAGTCGGCAGTAGTAGGACCCGAGGACCTCAGTTCAGCATTTATTATTATTTGATAGCTCAAACATTTTAATTATCGTTGGATAAACTTTTACTGTTATTTCGAAAATGTTAATTTCTTCCGCTGCCATTTTAAACATCAAACTTTATTTATCAGTTCATTTATTAATGAGGCAATTTTAATTATTTAAAAAAAAACAGAAATTTTTTAATTTTTCCGCAAATATTCAAACACGGATTTCTAGGCCTCTATATCTAATCTAGGGATCCCGGTTCCTGGATAATTGGCGTACTATATCGAATCTCCGCAATAGAAGTCAGTCCGCTCCTACGCAACATCGATATAAACCAAACATCCAGTGTCTTGGCCTATCCGCCAAAGACATGGCACCTCCGCCAATGACTACGCACATCCGCCCATGACTCGACACATGCTTTGCTATAAATCAATAGACTAAGCATATCAATCTCATGAATTGTAAATATCAATTCAATAAAGTAAAGTATGTGGTTTTTGGGAAACTCAAGTCAAATCAAACTCGAGTCGTATCATCCCGGTTTGACATTGATTTATACCTTTCTTTCGTTGGGGTTCGTCTCTGATCTGTCTTCGAAGCCTTCGATATCAATCTGGAATGGCATATTCGAGGAATACAATATCAACACAAGATATAATCAAATTCAATCTAATTCTGTTTCGACGGCATAATTGCACCATCTCAATATACCCAGCAATACAAATCAACAAATATCAATTCCCACAACTCATAATCAATAACAATACAATTTTGATATCAAATCTCAACCAAACCCATTCTGAAAATCATAACAATTTCATACGGTATCTGTTCTTCAATCCGGTTTCGATTATACGATGTCTAATATCTCAAGAACACCATATATGAATCATATCTGATTCCTTCAATATCATACTTTCAAATCATAATAGAAATCAATAAAACTTACGTCTTTTCCGAAGCCTGTAACGAGAGGATCACGGAAATAAACTAAGATTAAAAATCAAACGGTTGGATTTTGCGCAAACTTCAAATTCCTAAAATAAAAGGCGTAAGGATTTCCAGATTTTCCTCGGTTCTTTCTTCTTTCTTTCTGAGGGAATGAACTTGCTTGTTGATATATATACAATGCATGCCCAAAGACATGTGGCTCATCTCTTGTGCAACACGTCTCGCGCATATGCACGACCTTTCTCGGCGCATATGCGCGAGACATTCTGTCTCGGCACTTGTCTTCTCGGCAGCTCGCGCATATGCGCGCCCTCTCCCGGCGCATATGCGCGAGGTTCTCTGCCATAATCGCGCATATGCGCGGGTCCTGGTCGCGCATATGCGCAAGGTTCTCTGCCTACTCCGCGCATATGCGCCCTGCTTGGTCGCGCATATGCGCGAGGCTCATTCCTCGCTCATAATTCAAGTCTTCTTTTCGTCTTTTCTGGCCTGATCCGTTCCTTTTATAATCACATCAATTATCAACAAATCATTTTAGATTAAAATAACACAATTCTCGGGCATTACAGCACCAATCATGATAGTGCCAGATTGGAGGATCACTTCGAGTTGATGTGCGATGCTAGTGATTAAGAAGTATGTGTGGTGTTGGGACAAAGGCATGATAAATTTTTTAGATCAATCTACTATGCAAGTCAAACCATGGATGCTGCACAACAAAATTGCACAACTACTGAAAAGTAGATGCTTGCAGTAGTGTTTGCATTTGACAAGTTTAGAACCTACTTGGTTGGCACAAATGTAATTGTTTTCACTGACCATGCAACTAATTGATACCTATTTGCCAAGAAGGATGCAAAACCACGCTTGATAAGTTGGATTTATAGCTCCAAGTGTTTGATTTTGAATTGAAGGATAAGGAAGGGGTGTGAATATCATGTGGCCAACCAATTGTCACGGCTCGAACTTGAAGATAAAAAAGATGAACCAACCATAAAAGAAGCATTTTCAGATGAACATCTGTTTGCGGTAAATTCTATACTCCATTGGTTTGCTGATATAGCTAATTTCTTGTCTCGTGGTACTCTCTCTCCAGATTTGAATTATCATCAAAAGAATAAATTCTTTCACGATGCAAAGTTTTACCTATGGGATGATCCATACGTATTCAAGAGATGGCACGATCAGATGATTAGAAGATGCGTAGCGGAGGAAGAAGAGAAATTATTCTTGAACAATGTCACTCTTCACCATATGGTGGCCACTTTGGAGCATCAATAACAACAGCAAAGGTGTTAATGTAATGTCCCGAAAATCTGAAAGTCCACGTGAACCATGTGCATGCAAGTTATTAAATTTATTTTGTATTTTATTAAATTGTTTTAAAGCATTAAATGCATGTTTATTTTATTTTTTATGTGTTAAACCTTTTTTATACATTTTATGGATGATTATTACATGATATGATTTATTTCATGAAATTTTAAATGTTCATGCATTAAAGATTTTTAAGTTTCATTTCGCGCTCGAACGAGGAATGGAGATCAGAGAATTTTCACGAAAATTATTTTTATTATATGATTAAATTTTATTAATTTTTTAAGATGTTTTTAAGTGTATTTGTCAAAAATGGGATTTATTGGGTATTTTTACCTACATGATTTTAATTTCTAAGGGTACATAAATTTTATCGAATCGGGGGGCTTTTTGAGGGTTCGACTAATATTTTCAAAAACTTTCCAACACGAAATATTTTTCGAGAGTGTGTTTGGATTTAATTGGCCTACTTTTAAACTTATTGGTCTTAAAACCCTTTTTAATTCCATTCATTTAAAACTAGGGCCCATTAGCTAAATTAATTCTATTTAATTACCCCACTAATCAAACCCTAACCCTACCTCCTCTCAGGTGTTTATTGCTGAACCTTTTAGGTGGCCAGCTACACGAATCAGTTTAAGTTTTAGGGCTATAACTAATTCCATACATTTTATCCTTGTTCTTATTTTCAATAGGCTGTTCAACTGGTCTACTCGGCTCAGGTTGTTCTTGTACCACAACTGATTTGACAAAGTGAATATATTTCTCTTTGCCCTTGTTCAGTTTTGGCTGAGTATTACTGGTAGAAGTTTCATCATCATTGCTAAAGCCTAAACCAATTTTATCTGTAACTGATTTTTGCATATCTTGCATTTCAGCTAGTACACCTGATGATTTATTTCATGCCTGAATAAGCTCAGTTTTCTTTGAATTCTGAAGCGTTAACTGCTGAATCATAGATTGATTCTTGTTTCTTTCAGCATTCAGCTCAGAAATCTTCCATTTAAGACTTAACAGTTCAACCGATTTATCAGTTTCAGTTTTATCTTCATTGGGATCAGTTTGCTTTGCTTTGGCCATCTCAACTGAGAGGGCAAGCATGTGATACTCGTTGACAATGTCATGTAATTTGGAAATAAGTTCATCACGTGTAAAGTCAGTTGAACTAAAATCGAATACATGTTCACCGGTTGATTCTAGTTCTGTGTTATCAACTATCAGACACTTGACTTCCTCATCATCACTGAAGCTGCTCAATCTCTCAGGTTCTTATTCATCATTGTCGGATTCTGTCCATTTGGATTTACTTTACTCATCTAGAAGAACACCATGTTTCTTTCTGAATGATTTCATATCATCTTTGGTTCTTCTCCTGTGCTCATGTGATTTCTTTCCCTTTTCAGCTGACACTCAACTATCCTTCTTTGGCTTAGGATAGTCTGCAATGAAGTGTCCAATTTTTCTACTAGTTGTAGCAAGCATTTGGTTCTTCCTTGGTGTTATTCCTCTGATATTGTATTTGAAAAGAGCCTTGATTTCTTTTCATTAATTTTTCATTCTTTTTGACAAATAATGACACTGCATCATTGCTTAACTGATCAGCAGTTTTCTCAACTGAACCAGTTGGTTCCAGTTTGACAGCACTAAGAGCTGTTGTAGTTGCTGGTGTGGAAGGTTCTCCTTCTCTCGTTTGAAACTCGAACTCATAGGCCTTCATATTACCAAATAGATAATGTAATTAGACCTTATTCAGGTCCTTTGATTCTCTCATAGCCATTATCTTAACATCACATTCCTTGGGAAGACCTCTGACTACCATCGGTGCTACTTCTTTATTTGAATACACCTTTCCAAGTGTATTCAATTTGTTTATTATGCCGCTGATTCTCTCATCATATTCATGCATAGATTTTTCAATATTCATTTTAATTTTATCGAATTTTTGAACAGCAACTGAAAGTTTATTCTATTTGGTTTGCTCATTGCCATCGTAGAGCTGAGTCACCTTTTCCCATATTTCTTTTGCAGTCTTGCACATCTTTATTTTGCTGAAACTGATTTTATCCATTTTTTGTACAAGATATCTTTGGCTACATTGTCCAAATTGGCTTTTCTTTTGACCTCTGCTGTCCATTCTTCTCTTGGATTCTCAATATGGTGTGGTGTGCCATCATTTATGGCATGTAATGCCCGAGATTATAGCATTAATCTGAAATTATTTAATTTACAAAATTGACGTGATTATGGAAGGAACAGACCGAGGAATACGTGGGAAAAAGCATGTGATATGTGTGAGGACAGAACACCTCGTGCATATGCGCGAGACAAAGCGCGCATATGCGCGAGTAGCCACTGCCGAGGCAGAAGACCTCGCGCATATGCGCGAGAAGAGGCGCGCATATGCGCGAGTTGGTGAAATTCAGAAGTGCCGAGACAGTAGGGCTCGCGCAGAAGAATTTGACATATGCCGAGACAGTAGGTCTCTCGCATATGCGCAAAGACCTGGCGCGCATATGGGCGAGCACTGCTATATAGAATTGTGCCACTTGTTTTGCCACGCATGGTGACATGTATAAACAACCTTTCATTCTTCCTTTGAGCATTCGAAAATTCAGGGGAAAAGAATCGAGAAACTCCATAGACATTCTCAAGGTTTTCTTAAATCTTAGAATTGTTACTTTGCAAGACCCGACCGTTTGATTTTTGATCCGAGTTTAGTTCCCTGCTCCTCTCGTCAAAGGCTTCAAAATTATGTGAGTTTATTTACTTTTCGGCATGGTTCGAAAATATATTGTTGAGGGAATCATAATTTGATCTATATTATGTGTTCCTGATATTGTGATAATCGTTTAATCGAAATCGGATTGAAGAACGGATAATCTATGTGATTGCTATCATTTTTCAGTTATATTCGAACGCGGTTGTACAGATTTTGTATTGGAATTGTGTTTGTTGATTGATTATGAGTTGTTGAGATTGGCTGTTTGTTGTTTGTATTGCCGGTATATCGAGATTGCGATGCTATGCCGTCGAAGTTTGATTAGATTGAGTACTGATCAACCAAGTCTTGTGCTGAGTTGTATATTGATGTTGTACTTCTCAAACATGTCATTCCAGATTTGGTATTGAAGGCTTCGAAGAACGAACAGAGCCAGATTGAGATTTGATTCAACCAGAAACTACGAAAAGAAATATATAAATCAATATTGAACCGGGAGATACAAATCGAGTAAGAGATAAATTGGGTTTTCCCAAAACCACATACTATATTGTTATTTCTTTGATGTGTTGCATTTCTTGAGATTGATATGCTTAGTCTATTGAGTTAGAGCAAGGCATGTGTTATGAGTCTTTGGCAGAGGTGCCAAGTCACTGGACATTTGGTTTATATCGATGTGCTTAGGAGAACATTGACTCCTATTGTAGAGATTCGATATAGAGGGGCAATGTCTGGGAATAAGAACGTACCACCATCTTGCTGGGGAGAGTAGATGGGAGACTTGTTGCGTTCTTATTCAAACCGGGATCCCTAGATAAGAGTCGAGTGGAAGATTAAGAGTTTAAGAGTTTGCTTTACAGATTTGTATTGATTTATGTTTTCTTAGATTACGATACATGTTGTTTACAAATGTTATATGCTTCTGTATATGTTTGTATGAAATGCATGTATACATTGTTTATATTAGGAATATGATTCTCACCGGAGTTATCCGAGTGTTGTTGTGTTTGTATGTGTGCATGACAACAGGTGGGACAGGATCAGGGTCGAGAAGAGGATGAACGATCGAGGTTAGTGTGGAGATCCGGGCCTAGATGTAGAAATGGTTTTCAACACTTGATATGTAGTGGATGAATACTAGTATGTTATGATTGTATATTGTACAAGACTTGTACTTTTGATCTTGTTGTAGGTATCACACTTGATCTTGTAAATTAAATAAGATGATGCATAACTTGTTATAATATTTGTACACTTGATTATAAAGTGTTCAACTTTAAAAAAAATTAATAATTTCAACCTAGATTATTAAATTGATCTACTTAATCCCAAAGATGATTTAAGAAATGAATTAACGTCCGGATTCCCACATGGAAACATCAGTATTTGCTTTCAATATTCTCATGGGTCCGCCAGTAATGACATACCACATGTCATAATCTTGTGCAGCTAGATGAGCCTGTATTCTAATCTTCAAGTCATCGAACTCGTCTCTTGAGAACATAGGAATTTTGTTGGAGGAAGACATGGTAATCATATTTTGTAGGTATGAATATTCAGGAACAAGATTCAACTGCTCTGATACCACTTGATAGGATCGGTTGGTAGGTTAAAGAGTGTTTAGAAGGGGGGTTGAATAAACAATTGACAATTTCACTACCTTTTCAAATAGTGAGTCAGTTTAGTGATAAACTGAACTCTGGAATATTGTTATGTAAATGTCAATCCGTTAACTAATGAAAGTTCAGAAATAAACTGACTGACATATATAATAAAACTAAGATTAAGAGACACAAGATTTATGGATGTTCGGAGATTTCAATCACTCCTAGGTCACCCCTTCTATCTAGAAGATATGATATTCACTAAAAGACTTTGATCAATACAAGACTTGTACAGACCGTCTTCAGTTTTTGACTTAACAGTGCCAAACTGAAAATCTTAGTTTCAATACAGTTTATCACTTCTCAACTGATCTGAAACTACTTAGCACAACTGATCTCTATAAGATTGAATATTACAACGATAATTGTTTTTGCGTGTAAGCTCAATGTATAGCCTTGAATGCTATGAATATATATACCAAATGTGAGCTTTTGAAATTTTTTGAATATGAACAGAAAGCTTGTGAAGAGATTTCAGCTGAATAACAACTTGGTAGCTCGGTTCGTTATATGTTCTCCGCTGTTCTTCTCGGCTATTTATAGGCTTTGCTTCCAACTGTAACAATGAATGCATTTGAATCTTTCTATCCGTTGTTTGCCACGTCAATATCTTATGACAATCGTACACTGTAGCATTGCCGAAATGCGGCGTTCCCACTACATGTTGCAGTCTGCTTTTGTACAGTTGTCGGTTGATAGCTATATTCCTTAACTGATGACGTGTCAAACTATTTTATCAGTTTGACACAGCCGATAGAATTAGCTGATAGCTCTCAACTGATTGTGGTAAAACTGATCAGTTCCAACTGATCATCCATTCGACTACATAGTTCAGTTAAACTAGTTCAGTTGCCTTATCTGCACACTAATCTTCAGTTAGGCAACCAATAGTTTGCGTATTTTTATATCAGTTATTTTCAGTCTTCTTGATCAATTTGTTCAATCTTTTTACGCTCGGTTTGTCAAACTTTGGAAACTAAGTTTCCAACAATACCTCATGATACCTATTGTATATTCAAGGGCTTTTTCTATGTACTTGCATGATAAACATATAAAGTAATTGTTATAATTGAATAAAATAATAAAATATTTTTTAAAAAAAGATTGTTTTTACATAAGAATCAATAAAGCTAAATCTACAAGTTGGCTCATTGGCCACCCACTCTAACATTCTTCCACTTGTCATATAGATAACTACTCATAGATTTCAAACCCATTGGTTCAAGATACTTCTCAAAGAATGGTCCTTGGAGGGTTTTCGTCAGTGGATCAGCAATGTTGTCTGCAGCGGTGACTCTCTCTACAGAAATATCTCCTCTTCCCACAATCTCCCGATTTTGTGGAACTTACTCAGTATAAGTTTGGATTAATGATGAGAACTCGGTTCCTTTGCTTGCGCAACGACACTAATGTTATTGCAGCAGACTAAGACTAGATCAATTGTTTGAGGAATGACACCCAACATTTGAACGAAAGTTCTCATCAAAACAGCTTCCTTTGCTGCACTTTATGTAGCTATGTATTCGGCCTCAGTGGTTGAATCTGTTGTGGTGTCTTGCTTGGAACTCTTCCAAAAGACAGTACCACCATGGAGTTTGAATACAAATCAAGATATTAATTTCAAATCATCCATTTCTGATTTGAATCTATAAGCAGTATAGCCTTCCAATTTTAATTCTCTACTACCGTAAACCAAGGACAAATTTTTAGTTCTTGTCAAGTACTTAAAAATATCTTTCACAGACTTCTAATGCAATGGACCAAGATTTGACTGATATCTGCTTACAACAATCAATACAAACACAACATCAGGTCGAATAGATATCATGCATTATAATGTTTATAGCAGATCCATATGGGATGCGGCTCATGGTTTCTATCTCAACATCAGTCTTGGGCACATATACTTAGAAAGAGTCACACCTTGACACATTGAGAGATATCATCTCTTGGACTCCTCCATAGATAATCTCCCAAGTATGGTATCGATATAATTAGATTGGGTGAGCCCTAACATTTTTTTTATTTATCCCTATAAATCTGTATTCCTAATGCATAAGGTGTTTCACCCATATCCTTCATGGAGAATTTATTATCTAACCATACTTTGGTTGACTGCAACATCCCTACATCATTCCCAATGAGTAGCGTGTCATCAACATAAAGTACTAGGAATGTCAATGTACTCTCACCAACCTTCTTGTATACACATGGTTCATCGGGGTTATTAACAAAATCAAACTATTGATAGTGTTGTCAAGTCTGAGGTTCCAGCTTCTTGATATTTGTTCGAGTCCATAGATGAATTTGCAAAGTTTTTATACTTTATGTTCACTTCCTACTTATGTGAATTTTTCAAGTTGAGACATGTAAATCTTTTCTTTAATGTCAGTATTAAGAAAGATTGTCTTCACATCCATCTTCCAGCAATATCCTAATGGACTTGAACATTGAGACTGGAGAAAACGTTTCTTCATAGTCAATACCTTTCCTTTGAGTATATCCTTTTGCCATCGATTTTCTTTTCAAGGTCATTACTTTCCAAACAGCCCCAAGTTTCTTTTTGTAAATCCAATTGCTACTTTGAGAACAATTCCCTCAGATGGATCTACTAAGGTCCATTCTTGGCGCAAATACATGGATTCCATTTCAGAGTTCATGACTTAAAGTCATTTAGATGAATCGTTGTTTGATAATGCTTCTTTGAAGCTTCTTAGATCATATCCAAGAATGGGCTCATCTTTTCCTTCTTCAATAAGTGGGCCTATCATCTTAGGTGGTCTTGAGAACCTTTCAAATCTCCTAGGAGCTTGTTTTATTCAAATGGTTGTTGGCATGTGCGTTCTACTATTTCATAAGTGGGTGGTTCCTGAATCTCTTCTAGTTCTATCTTTCTGCCATTTCTATCCAATATCAAATCTTTCTCCAATAAGGTGACATTTCATGAAACAAAAAACATTTGTTCCATTGGGATCAGAGAAATAATATCCAATGTAATTTTTTGGATATCCCACAAAGTATTACAAATTGGCTCTACTATCAAATTTTTCTCTTGTTGTCTGCTTCACATAAGCAGGACTTCCACATATTCTTAAGAAAAAATATTTGCATGGCTTTCTCATCAATATCTCATATGGAGTTTTATCTACTGTCTTTGTATGGACTTGGTTTAACAATATTGTCGCAGTCTTAAACGCAAATCCCCAAAAATATTGCGGCAATTCAATGAATCCCATTATAGATCAGACTTTGTTCATCAGTGTCCGATACGATGTTCTGACACATAATTCAACTGAGGGTGTGTCAGATCACTATGAGAGAATCTAATTCTCCTGAAGATAGTCTTGAAAATAAATTTTTACAAATTCTATAGCTCGATCAGATCGAAGCGATTTAATAAAATTTCCTAATTGTTTCTTTAATTCAACCCTTTATTCTTTGAACTTTTCAAAGGATTCATACTTGTTTTTCATTAAATACACATACCCATACTCGAGAAATTAGTAAAAATAATGAAGTAGAATTGGTCATACCTCATGCTAACACGTATTCTCCACATCCGTACAGATCAAATCTAATAGATCATGTGCATGTTCCACTTTCCCTAGAAACGGGGCTTTTGTTATCTTTCCTTTCAGACAGGACTCGCATGTTTCAAGGGAGTTAATATCTTACATGTCAAACATGTCCCCTCTCATTAGCTTGTGCACCCTTCTTTGCGAAATATTTCCTATCTTAGTTTGCCACAAATGTGCTTGATTTAAACTATCTTGTTTTCTTTTGTTTGTAGTTGATATTGTGTTTAGTTGGACATCGTTAATTGTGTTGGAAAATTATATGTTTCGGAGTTTGACAAACGAACTAGTAATCGAACAGAAGACCAGAACTGAAAGCAAAAACTGATCATAGAATTGAAGAATACTTATCATACTAAAATGGATTAAGTAGAACATCAGTCGACGAGTTTAACTCTTGATTTGTTGGTCTCGTAATCAGTTGCAGTTTGAATTCCAGCTGAAAAACCGATATTTTGTACCTGAGCAAATCAATCGATGTACAGCAGTCTGATACTGCAACGCCCCAAAAATTTAAAGGTCCACTCGAACCACTTGCATGCAATTATTAAATTCCTTGTGTATATTAAGTAATTGTTTTAATTGCATTAATTACTTATATGGTGCATATTTGCATGTTTAAAATATATTTTTCTACATAGTTGCATCAAAATTTATTTTTAAAGGATATTCGAGTTGCGATCGAGGAACAGAGACCGGGAGCTGAAAAATAGAAAATATTAAATTAAACACTAATGGACTATTTGGGCCTAATTAATATGGTTAATGGGCCTAAGCTGGCAATTAGAGTTTAGTTAGGATTTTATTATTATTTAAAGTACAAAAACCTACCCCTTAACCTTTTATTGTACACTCCCCACACCCCAACAAATCTTAAAAACTCCTCCCTTGAAAATTACATGACACACACAAAGGTTTTGAGGGAAAAGCATCAGGGATTCTCAAGGAAATTCAAGCCAAGGTGTACGTCGCCGTTCTTCGCATCGTCGATTCGTTTTCGTGCATATAAAACGCAAAGGCATGCCATATTCTTTCCTTTAATCATCCATCACACCATAGTATTTTGTTTAATTGAATTTTGCATGAAAAACAAGTGACTATTTATTTTTTTTTCGTTTTTACATGATCATGGATTTTTAAATCTTGGGTATTGTTTCAATGTCATGTTTGTATGATGGAAAACTGACTGACATGAGTTAGGGATTGAACAAGCATGTTTTTACAAGTTTTAGAGTCATAGAAATCCACCAAAATCGTTGCACAAAACAAATAACAGAAGCTGGAATCCAATCACATGATTTTGTGTCCAAGGGTGATCGGGTTTAAGGGTGTGATGCATGGTCTTGTCTTGGGTCACGGCTGGAGGCCTGGTCTGAGTCAGGAAAGAGTTCTAGCCATGCTAGGACTCGAGACGGGGCTGGGGAGGAGTCCTAGTAGGCTAAGACTCCACCCGAAAGCCCAAGGGAAATCATGCGCAGGGTGTTGCTTCTTGTGAAGGGAGGTAAGGCTCGGCCAGGGGGCTATGGGCTGGGCTAGGTCAACTCTTTAGGGTCCTAGAAGGGTGCTTGCAGGGCTGGTTCAAGGGCTGGTCCGTTGGTTAGGTGGCTAAGCAAGAAAACAAGAGCCCTAGCCAAGTGGGTCTTCTCGGCTGTGTTTCTGCCGCTATGTTGTCGCTTCGGTTTTAGGAGCTGGGATCGAGTCCTATGGGTTCTAAGGGTCCAAGAGGGTGCCTAGAGGGTCTGGTCATGAGTTGGTGCAGGGTGGTTTGATGGGGCTTGAGACAAACACAGAAAACGTGAGGGAGGCACTATAAAGGCAGCCTGCGCGCAGCTTGGGTCTTCTGATTCAGGAGCTTTGCTGCTGGGTTCTAGGGATGGGGCTGGTCTGGGCTGGGTCTAGGCATGGTCCAGGGTTGGTTAGGGTCAGGTTGGGTCAAGTGGTTCAGGGCTGGAAGGGTCATAGTCTAGATAGGAGTCCTAAGGTCTCTAGGATGCACATGCACATCACATGCAGAATTGGGGTCAAGTTCCAGGAGGTTTTTATGCAGGCCAGGGCTGGTACTTTGGGCTAGGCTTTGTCAGTAGGGTCTCTAGGTGGGTTGGCTAGGGTTTGGCTCGAGGTGGCTCGGGTAAATAAGGGGTTTGCTCGGTGTGTCCTTACAAGGGTCAATTTCGAATTATTAAGAACTAAAATTGAATCCATGTGTCCACGGGTGTGGCTCATGACTTGGAAGGGTAGAATAAATAATGAAAATGATATGTTTAAAATTTGGGATCAAAATAATGAGTTTTGGATTTATTCGGGATTTAATCGTCGCACGAAATGCTAATTAACATATTAATTGAAAAGCCTAGTTTTAAGCGGAATAAAATTATAAAAATTATTTTTAAGCTCAAATAATTATTAAAATGCTAAGCTTTTAATTTGGGAATTTTATGACAAGGTTTGGTTTAATTCAGTATTAAAACGCAGTAATATGTTTTATTTAAAGAATAATTGAAAAGTCCTCGATTTAAACTAAATAAAATATGAGAAAATTCTTGTAAGCTTAAATGATTATTTGAGACATGTTAGAGTCAATAAAATTTATAAAAAGTCAAAAACATGAAATTGTACGTCCAGGTGTAAAACGATCATTTTACACCTAGAAATTAATAAACGTCATGGCAGTGTCCTGATCCTAATATGATTATTTCCAATGTTTATGAATTTTTATGACATGGATTTTAAATGTTTACAATTTATTATGTCAAAATGTTATTTTATAAGGTTATGATTTAATATGTTAAAATGGTTATTTTAAATGTTTATGATTTAAATGCATATTTTAAATGTTTATGATGTGGAAATGTTTATTTAAAAGATTTATGAATTTTTATATGTTGAAAGGTTTCTTTTAAAATGTTTATGGATTTTTATGAGGAAACGATAACGTTAAAAGATATGTTGCATGCTTGTTTTTAAAACGAAAAGGATATTGAATGCATGATTTTTATAAAGTGATAAAAATGTAAAACGTTGAAGGAAGTGAAGTAATTGTGACTATTGAGGATATGAGGATATGAGGTTAAGAATGGGGATATCGTGAGGAAAAACACCCCAGAGGGAGCCCATTTATGGGAGAAGACCCCAGCGGGAGCCCGACGATCGTATTTCAATTCGATGAGAATAGGCCGAGGCCCAATTGACCGGTGAGAGTGTTGCTAGTGTCCCATCTGCCCATTACTGTGGTTTCGTGTAGATGGATCCGTCGACTTTTTGAGGATGAGGAAAGTCGCAATTAACGATCTGAATTCAATAAAAAGGAAAAAAATTTTATGAACATGATGAAAAGATACATATTATGAAATAAGGAAAAGGAAAATGTTGAGGTTTATGTTATGCAAGTTCATATGAATATGTTGAGGATGATATGAAAAGTTTTACGAAAATGTCTATGAAAATAGTTATATTTAAAGTTTATGCAATTTCATGAAAAGGTTATTTTAATTACAAGTATTTTTCACTGTTGCATGTGATTTGTATATGTATTACTTGTTATCATGATTATGGTGTGTTGAGTCTTTAGACTCACTAGGTGTGATTGATGCAGGTGCTTTTGATAATAATGTTTATGGAGGTCTTGATGGTTGACTTTGCTGGACTGAATGTGCACATAACCCGAGGACCGACGCTAGTTTTTTGCATTAGTTTATGATTTATGATTTTAAGTTATGTTAAAGATACTTTATCATTTTTATCATGATTATGAGTGGTTTTTGAGAGGTTATAGTATGGGCTATACTTTTCAAATAATGTTTTGAGGTTGGTAAAAATTTTGACGATTTCGTGTTTTGATTATTTCACTTGATTTTCAAATACTAGTTGTTTGGTTTATTTTTAAAATGGTGCAAAATATTTTATGAAAATATTTTTATTTATAGTAAGGGTTCGGCCGATTTAGTGAGGTTTTAAAAAAAAATTCTAGTACTTTTTATGCAATAAAAATGGCAGACGTTTCAGATACCTCCTCCTATTTTCAGAGGAATGTCTAAGGAATAATCAATGGATACAAAGATTCAAATTCATCTCAAGTTACCGTTGGAGAAAAGAAGCTTATAAATATGACAGAAGAACAGCCGAAGAAAAAAAAACACTATTCAAAAGTTTGCTGTCACTCTGTCAAAATCTCAGCTCAATCTTACTTGATATATTCGTAGCAGTTAAGGCTACAATTTGAGCTCATTAGAAAGTTGTAATAATCGTTGAAATTCGATAGTGCTAAGATCAGTTACGCACTGAGAACATCCTGTTAAACTAAGAATTTCAGTTTTGGCAGTGTTAAGTCCAAACTGAAGTGGGTCAGTACAATTCTTGTATTTGATCAAAGTCTTTTAGTGGATATCCTATCATTGAGATAGAAGGGGTGACGTAGGAGTAATTAAATTCTCCGAACATCCAGAAACAACCCTTGCCTATTTTATTTCAGTTTCGTATTCTATCTTTCAGTCAGTTATTTTCCGTAACTACTTTAGTTTAACTGATTGTCATTGACCAACAAGATTTCGAGAATCAGTTTGTCACCAAACTGAACTCAAAATTCGAAAAAGATCAGTTTTAATTGTGAGTGTTTATTCAACCCCCCCCCCCCCTTCTAAACACTCTTGATACGTTAATCGATCCTATCAAGTGGTATCAGAGCGGTTGAATCTTGTTCTTAAATACTTTTGATCTAAAAACTTGCCAGCATGACTTCATTCAACAAAATTCCCATGTTCTCCAGAGAAGAATTTGTTGATTGGAAAATCAGAATGCAGGCTCATTTGGCTGCACAAGATGATGACATGTGGTATGTCATAACTGATGGACCCATGAAGATTCTAAAAGCAAATACAGCAGTTGCCATAACAGAAGGGGCACCACAAAGAATAGAAAAGCCCAGAGATGAATGGACAACTGAAGACAAAAGAAAAGCAAATCTTGACAATGTGGCTAAAGACATTCTGTACAAAACGCTGGACAAAGTAACTTTCAGCAAAATAAAGATGAGAGAAGCTGATCCAGCTGTATGAAGGAAATGATCCAACCAAGGAAAATAAACTTTCTGTTGCTATGCAAAAGTTTGATAACATCATAATGAAAGCAGGAGAATCGATGCACGAGTATGATGAAAGAGTAAGCAGTGTCATCAATGAGTTAAATGCACTTGGAAAAGTGTATACTAACAAAGAGATTACACTAAAGATAATGAGAGGTCTTCCCAAGGAATGAGATGTCAAAACCATGGCAATGAGAGAGTCCAAAGTTTTAAACCAGATTGAACTTCATGATTTATTTGCTGATTTAAAACTTATGAGTTCGAGCTGCAGACCAGAGAAGGAGAACCATCCACCCCTGCCTGCAGCCACAACTGCTATAGCTGCTGTTAGAACTGAACAAATCAGTTCAGTTGAAAAATCTGCTGATCAGTTGAGTAATGATGCTTTGTCATTATTAATCAAAAAATTCGGAAGGTTCATGAGAAATAATCAAGGGAACTTCCAGAAGCCATACCAAAGGAACAATTTCAAAGATGAACCAAATGCCTGCTATAACTGTGGCAAATCAGGTCACTTCATTGCTGATTGTCCTAAACCCAAGAAGGACAGTCAAGGCTCAACTGACAGAAGAAAGAAATCATATGAACGCAAAAGAAGATCCAAGGAAGATAAGAAGGTCTTCAGAAAGAAACATGAGGTACTCTTAGCAGAAGAAAACAAATCTAAATGGGCAGAAACTGACAGTGAAGAGTCGGAACCAGAAAGCTCATGCAGTTCAAGTGATGATGAGGAAGTAAAGTGCTTGATGGCTAATGATGCAGCAGAAAAATCATCTAGCCAACAGGTATTTGATTTCAGCTCAACTGATTTCACACGAGAAGAACTCATTCTAACACTACATGACATGGTAAATGAGTATCAAAAGCTTGCATCATCATTTGAAGAAATCAAAGCAAAGCAAACTGATCCCATAGACAATAAAACCAAAACTGATGAATCAGTCGATGGGTTGAGTCTAAAAAGGAAAATTGCTGAGTTAAAAGCAGAAAGAAACAAAAATCAGGAATTAATCCAGAAGTTAATTCTTGAAAATTCAAAACAAACTGAACTTATTCAGGCTTGGAACAAATCATCTGTTGCATTGAGTGATATACAGAACTCCCAAAAATCAGTAACTGATAAAACTGGTTTGGGGTTCTGTAACCAAGATGAAATGTCAACCAATGATACTCAACCAAAACTGAATATGGGCAAAGGGAAATACATTCACTTTGTCAAATCAGTTATGATACAAGAACAATCAGAGCCAAGTAAACTGGTTGAAAAGCCAACTGAAAGTATGAACAAGGGCAAAAGATATGGTATTGGTTATAGTAAAAAATTCTCAACTGATTCACAAAGTCAGTCATCAAAGAGATTTTACAATAACTATTCGAATGACTATTCCAATTACTATAACTGCAAGCCAGTTCAGAAGAGATATAGACTGAACAATCAGTTGAATAAAGCTAAAAAACATATTGTATCATTCGTACACCACACAATCACACAAAAGCCGAGAAAAACCATTTGGAATACAGCTACTGAAAAGCCTGTTAGACTAATCCATGTATGGGTTCCTAAAGGACTAATCAGTTCAGGACCCAAATAGATATGGGTACCAAATTATATTATGTGTGTGACTGCAGGTAACAAGTACAAACAAGAACTCAATATGGTATTTGGACAGTGGATGTTCGCGACATATGACAGGAGATGCAAGTGTGCTATCTCAACTGATCAAATACAGTTTTCCAAATATCAGTTTTGGGGACAATTCCAAAGGTAGAACTGTGGGTAAGGGTAAGCTTATCCATGGTAACTTTACTTTTAAAGATGTTCTATTAGTAGAAAACCTGAAGTATAACTTGATCAGCATCAGTCAGTTATGCGACAGTGGATTCTCAGTACATTTTGACAAAAACTCATGTTCAGTCAAAACTTCAACTAATGAAATCATACTAACTGGCAAACGTTGTGGAAACACATATAAAGTCAGTTGGAATGATCAAACTTATGCACCAGTTTGTTTTATTGCTTCCAAATCATCTAAAAACTGGTGGTGGCACAAAAGACTAAGTCATCTAAACTTTAAATCCATTGCCTATCTGAGTAAACATGAACTTGTAACTGATTTGCCCAAAATAGACTTTTGAAAAGAAAAACTTTTCTCAGCATGTCAGTATGGTAAACAAGTACGATCTTCTTTTAAAAACAAGGGTTGTAAATCTTCATCCCGATGCTTAGAACTGTTGCACATGGATCTCTTTGGTCCTATACCAGTCATGAGCTTAGGGGGAATGAAATACACCTTGGTAGTCATGGATGATTTTTCAAGATTTACTTGGGTTATTTTTCTCAAATCTAAAGACCATACTGCTTCCCAACTGATAAAGCTCTTCAAAAGACTTTTAAATGAAAAATCAGTTGGAATTGATCGAATCAGATCAGATCGAGGAACTTAATTCATCAATCAAACTCTTTCAAATTTTCTAGAGAATGCTGGAATTGAGCATGATCTCTCAGCAGCCAGAACTCCTCAGCAAAATGGTGTAGCTGAGAGAAGAAATCGGACCCTTAAAGAAGCTGCTAGAACAATGCTTGCTAATTCTGGTATTTCTCAAAGGTTTTGGGCAGAGGCAGTAAACACTGCGTGTTATACTCAGAACAGATCAATGATTAATAAGAATCATATGAAAACACCATATGAGATCTGGCATGGAAGAAAAAGTATAATTACTTATTTCAAAATATTCGGCTGCAGATGTTTTATTCTTGATAATGGTAAAAATTATTTAAAAGCGTTTGATGCTAAATCTGCAGAGGGAATATTTCTTGGATACTCATCAGTTAGTATAGCTTATAGAGTCTTCAACAAGAAAATCCTAAATGTTGAAGAATCAGCTCATGTTGATTTCGATGAAACTGAACTAACTAATAAGCCAACTGATCAATTTGAGCTAGTTGATCGATTTACAGATATCAGTTTGGAGGATGATGATAAAAAAGACAATCATATTAATCAAAACAATCTCCAAACACCCGAACCAAAAGTGTCAGATCAATCAGCTGAACCACAAGTCATTCCTAATGATCAGTTGATAGAGCATAATGATAACATTCAAATACCAGTTGACGAAGCACCAACTGAGACTGAAAACTGTGTTCAGTTACCAACTGAAGAAATTGCTGATACAACAAATACTGAGTATAGATGGAGAAAATCACATCCACCTGAGCTGGTAATAGGAAATCCATCTGATCCAATAAGAACTCGCAATCAAATGCTAAATTTATTTATCCATTCAGCTTTTGTATCACAACTAGAACCAAAGAAAACTGATGAGGCTCTTGCTGATCCCAAATGGGTAAATGCAATGCAAGAAGAGCTAAATCAGTTCACTCATAACAATGTCTGGAACTTAGTTCCAAGACCAGTTTCAAAAACTGTTATATATACAAAATGTGTGTACAGGAATAAACTGAACGAGGATGGTTCAGTTGTGCGCAATAAAGCGAGACTAGTAGCACAAGGATATAGGCAAGAGGAAGGAATTGACTATGATGAGACATATGCTCCAGTTGCAAGACTGGAAGCAATCAGAATTTTTCTTGCTTATGCATCATACAAGAACTTCAAAGTCTATCAAATAGATGTCAAAAGTTCATTCCTAAATGGCCAGCTACAAGAGGAAGTATATGTTGAACAACCACTAGGTTTTGAAAATCACAAATTTCCTAATCATGTATGTCATTTGAACAAAGCTTTATATGGTCTTAAACAAGCTCCCAGAGCTTGGTACGAAACTCTTTCAAAATTCCTAACTGATCATGATTTTTCTGTTGGATCAATTTATAAGACCTTGTTCAAATTTACTAAGAATGATCACATTTTATTAGTTCAAATTTATGTTGATGATATCATATTTGGGTCAACTAACCCCAAATTATGCGAGAAATTTGTTAAGCTAATGCAGAATAAGTTTGAAATGAGCATGATGGGTGAACTGACATTCTTTCTTGGAATACAAGTGAAGCAACTGAAAACTGGTATATTCATAAGTCAGACTAAATATACAAAGGAGCTGCTGAAAAAATTTGGCATGGAATCATGTTCAGCTGCAAACACTCCCATGAGCTCATCAGTAAAATTGGACACTGATCAAGGGGGAATATAAGTTGAGGCGACATTATATCGAGGTTTAACAGGGTCATTGTTATATCTAACTGCCAGTCGCCCTGATATTGTATTTGCTGTGTGTATGTGTGCTAGATTTCAAGCAAATCCTAAGCAATCACATTTCTCAGCTGCTAAAAGAATTTTGAAATACCTTAAGGGTACACAAAATGTTGGGTTATGGTACTCTAAAGACTCTACTTTCAATTTAGTTGGATATTCAGATGCAAATTATGCAGGATGTAAACTTGATCGTAAAAGTACAAGTGGATCTTGTCAGTTTCTAGGAGACAGGCTGATCTCTTGGTTGAGCAAGAAGCAGACATCTATAGCTACCTCAACAACTGAAGCAGAATACCTTGCTGCTGGTAGTTGCTGTGCACAACTGATCTGGATCCAGCAACAATTGAGAGATTATGGAGTAATTACAAATAATTCGCCCATATTTTGTGACAATACGAGTACAATTGCCATCACCTATAATCCAGTTCTTCACTCAAGGACAAAGCATATAGATGTCAGACACCACTTCATAAGAGATCATGCTTTGAAGAAGAACATTAGACTGGAGTATATATCAACTGAGCAACAAGCAGCTGACATCTTCACCAAACCATTACCCGAGACTAAGTTTTCTTACTTTCGCAATATTCTTGGTTTAATTGATCTGTCTTAAAATTATTACTAATGTTGCTTTACTAATAGAATTATCTGCAGAAAATAAGAACACAACAAATTGAAAATAATACTTTATTAAGAATACCATCGATCCCAGTGTACAGAAGATATCATAAAACCAACTGAATCCTGCCATTCTCTAATCCAATCATTCAACTCATAAATTTGGATTCTAGAAAATGAACTAATTGTAGAAATCTTCTCAACCACATGCCATTCCTTCCATAACATTGCTTCTAACAGACATTTGTCATCAATCAGATCTGTAACATGCCTAACTTCAAAACGATCAATGTATTTTCTTGCTGTTGTTGCTTGAGCACGAGTAGGAACAGCACCACTACTACTTACCCTCTGCAAATCATGAATCTTGAACCATGTTGACATCACTTTCATCAAGACATATTCTTCCATTGTCTTCTTCAATTCTTCTAAATAAGAACTTAATTGCTCATTAACTTGAATATGCGAACTACTGCATGCATCAAAGTACTTGAATCCGACATATTGAACTGTTATTGTCTCACATTCTATCATCTTATTTAAAGACAGATGAAATTTAAATGTTGAAGAAACTGAAGATACTCAAATCAACCGAAGCGTCTCTCTCATTTACCGAGGCTTCTTAACTATCAGTTGTTCATTATCAACTGATATCAGTTTGACATTTATTACTTAACGCTTAACCAATCATCAGTTCATCTGTTTATGATCGTAATTCATATATAATAACTAATGAAACTTATTATTTGTAGGAAAAAGAAAAAACAAAGTTAAGCAAAAATAAATGTTTTATTCAACCATAAATATTTGCTTGGATACATTTTCATATTTTTCCTCCATATCATCTATCCACATTCTCAACCAAACGGATAGAGATGAGGAAGATGTCTTGAGAAAGCTGTGTGAAGAAGCTATGCGATTAAGGATCTCCAGTTCCTTTCGAAGCATCAGTTGATAGATACGACCATCCGTAAAGATGTCCACCCACACAGCTATATTCAAGTGCTCCCGCACTTCTCTCAACTCTGCCATCAGTTCAAGAGTGGTAGCCTCTCCAGAATTACACAGGAACGCAAGCTCCTGTAACTTTTCCACGTAGGGAAGACTCTTGTAGAAGACTTTGTCTTCTATAACAGCCTTCCTAGCTTCCAGATAAAATGGCGAAGCACTCGAGCTACTCTCATCTGCCATTCTTTCGTCTTGAATATTTTCACCAATATAACTGAAACTAACCGTGTTACTTCTATTTATAGCAGAATATCAAGGAAGCTGAAGGGTCATCAACGTTTCAGCAAACGATAATCTTTCTAACCTTTAAATTTATTCGCTTTAATTATTTTATGCACTAATTAAGGGGGAATAATGGTTTTAAAAGGTTAACTGAGAAGACAAATGTTAGTAAACTCTCAACTGAAAGGACACAGTCTTACAACTGATCGTTCAGTTGGGTATCTCACTAATCTTCTCATATAAGTTAACTAATTAAAACATATTATATTCCAAATCAAGTGACGTGACTGTCTATTATCTAATGATGAATCTCATTTTGAAAACGTGGAAGCATTTGAACCGTTTAAATTGTACACACGCTTATAGCACACGAACACACGTTTTTATTCAAAATTTTGATGGACTGACATGTGTCAAGAATCTAAACAGTCACATACATATAAATAATTTCCCACTTCAATTCAGCTTTCTTTCTTACGCGTACATCATCTCTCAGAGCAAACTCATACACTCAGAGCTTGTATTTCGCAAAATTTCAGGTTTCCTTACTCTCAGCAATGGCGAATCAAATCCCAGCTCAGATGTTGAACGCTATGGCCATTGATATTGACTCAGTTCTATCAGTTCACGAAGCTGAAATTAAGAACGTCTTTCTGAAGATTGAATCTGCTGGTCTCAGAATGTTTTTGGGACAATACTTGCAGGAGATTTACCCAAAAGAACTCCAAGACCTCTACTCAAATGGATATATCAACTCTGATGGAAACATCATTGCCACTATTAACGGTCAGTCGGTGACCATTTCTGAAGATTCTTTCGGAGAAATCTTTTCATTACCCTCTGATGGATTAGTACACCTTGCAGATGTTAAAGCATCAGATATTGAAGAAATGCAAACTGCACTCTCTACTGATGGACGGAAAATCAAAGTTTCCGATCCTATGAAGGAACTGAAGCATGATGTTCAGTTGCTGGCTGATATCGTAGCCAAAGGGCTATTGGCCAAGGCAAGATCGTATGCCGCCCTGACTTTGGAGAAGTTTCAAGCTATTACGATCATTATGGCTGGAAGAAAATTCAACTGGAATCAACTTATTTTTAGTATCTTGCAGAACATGTTTTCCTCCACCAAGCAATCCAAAGGATTTGCAGTGCCGCTAAGCTATTTGATGAAAGTCAAAGGGTTGGTGGCTGATGATTCGGAGCGATTATCTAAATTCAAAATTTTCAATAGGAAGAATATTCTGCCACCCAAGACTAAACTAGACATTTCTCCTACTCAGTTTGTAAAGATAAAATAGAAGATTGGGACTCAACAGGCGGCTCCCAAATAAGTTAAACAGGAGAAGACATTGGCTCAACTGAAGACAGTTAAAAGAAAACTGATTATTAGTGAACCCGATTCTGAGAAGACGCCCTCTCCAAAAATTGCCAAGAAACCAAGAAAACAAAGGACAAAATTACCAACCACAGTAGAATCAATTCCTACTGAAAGACTGATATCTTCAGATGCCCAACAGCCTATCAAAGCAGTTCCTCTGAAGATTATTTCACCAGAAATCTCAGCTGGTGCAACAAAGAAAACAGTTAGAATCAAAACTCCTCTAATCCACATCAATCGTCCTACCGTTCTAGCACCTCTCAGACCCAAAGGTATAAAGATTATAGAACAGGTGGATACTACTCGTACTGGATTGGAAATTCCACACATCCTCAGTACTGAAAAAGGTAAAGGCAAATTGATTGAAGAGCCCAGGCCATCCAATTCAATTCAAACTCATATTTAACTTGTTTGGGAACAGGTTAATAATTTTGCAGCATCAAAACTTAAAATCTATGATGACTGGACCGTCTACAGAACTCAAATTTTTGCTAAGCAGCTGAAAAAGAAATCCCAGCTGAACAAATTTATCAAACTGGAAGCAATTGTCCTCAAGATGGTCAAAGCTGCTACAATTGTTTAGGCTTTGGAAAAAAAACATATTTTTTTGATCAAATTCGAGCTAAGAAGCTATCTCAACTGCTTGAGAAATTAAAGGCAAACTACATTCCCACCAATCCAACTGCCTATAATGATCGAGCTGTGATCACTCAGCTAGATACAGATCTTACTAGCTTGCAAGCTCAGATAAAAATGTGGAAAATGGACCAGGAGTTAGTTCTTCCTGAGGAAGTCTCTGAAGAAGAAGAAGACCCCTCCTCTCAGCAGAAAGAGCCATCCTCAGAACAAACTATTGTTACAAATGAAGAACCAGTTCAGGATGTGCCACAATCATCTGCTGTGGAACATCAGCTGTACTCTGAATCCGAGTTGAATTTTGCCAACATTGATGAAATAATTCAAGCAGTAGTGACAGAATCTATGAATAATGAAACCATTTCTGAAGAAGTTGATCACTCAATTGATCAAATCACTCAAGAGGTTTCTATCTCAACAGAAGCACCAGTTCAGCCTGCTGTTTCTGAACTAAAGGAGCAAACAGTGGTGTCTACTCAATCATCAAATCAACAGATTGCTGAAAATATGGAGGCAGTTCATGACCCTTTCACTGAAAATCTTATTCAGCAGGAAAGCCCAATTGTTGATCAACATCAATCTTCATCTACTCCAGTCCAAGTAGCAGTAACTGAAACAGATGTTCCAGCACAGACTGTCTCTGAAACGATATTATCTGATAGAACCATGGTGGTCTTTGATCAAGTCTCACATGAACCAAGAACATCTAATCAGTCACCTCCTCTTCAATCCACAGAAATGGATCTTGTTCTTGAAGAAATCAAGAATATGCAGCACAATATGCAGCAGATGATTACTGAAATCAAGAAAATTCAATCCACACAATTTTCTCATACTGTCAAATTGGATTCTTCAATTGAATATGACTCCGCAAAACTGAAAGCCATTCAAGAAAACATGGAGTCTCTTACCCGAACTGTACTTGAGATGAAAAATAACAGAGGTCTAGCTCAAAGTCTCTATACAACTCAGGATATAATCAGTCAACGAGTTGAGCGATTGGAAACTTCTGTTTCTAATAAAATGGAATTGCTGCAGACTTGTTTACAAACTGCTGTCTCAAGTATCTCCGCAGATGTCAAAATTCTTTCCACTAACGTTCGAAAATTATCTGAGAATATTGATTTGTTTGACAAAAATGGGGAAGAAATCAAAGATCAAAGAGCATCTTGAAAAACATCAGAAGCAGTTAATCAGATTATTAGATTCAGCTGTTATTAAATCAAGTTCTCTTTCAGTTCAAGAAATTTAATCTCTTATTTTATCTACAATGAGCTCAGATGTTCAGTTATTATTTACTTAGTTTTGTCAAACACCATAAAGGGGGAAATTGTTGGAAACTAAATTCCGGCGTTTGACAAAATATGAACCAACTGATCGAGTAAACTGAACTCAGCAACTGGACTTAATAACTGAAATCAACTGACTGATCAGTTGGAAACTGATCAGTTGATATATTCAGCCGTATGCTAAGCACCCTTCAACTGAACATATCTCGGGAAAGAACAATCAACCGTCAAGAGACATAGAAGATTGCAACGCCGCACTTCAATCAATACAGCTTAGGCAAAAGCAATTAAGACGCCGCATCACAATAAATGAAGCAAACAATGTCCAAGGAATAATCAACGGATACAAAGATTCAAATCCATCTCAAGTTACCGTTGGAGAAAAGAAGCTTATAAATATGACAGAAGAACAGCTGAAGAAAAAAAAACACTATTCAAAAGCTTGCTGTCACTCTGTCAAAATCATAGCTCAATCTTACTTGATATATTCGTAGCAGTTAAGGCTACAATTTGAGATCATTAGCAAGTTGTAATAATCGATGAAATTCGATAGTGCTAAGATCAGTTACGCACTGAGAACATCCTGTTAAACTAAGAGTTTCATTTTGGCAGTGTTAAGTCCAAACTGAAGTGGGTCAGTACAATTCTTGTATTTGATCAAAGTCTTTTAGTGTATATCCTATCCTTGAGATAGAAGGGGTGACGTAAGAGTAATTAAATTCTCCGAACATCCAGAAACAACCCTTGCCTATTTTATTTCAGTTTCGTATTCTATCTTTCAGTCAGTTATTTTCCGCAACTACTTTAGTTTAACTGATTGTAATTGACCAACAAGATTCCGAGAATCAGTTTGTCACCAAACTGAACTCAAAATTTGAAAAAGATCAGTTTTAATTGTGATTGTTTATTCAACCCCCCTTCTAAACAGTCTTGATACGTTAATCGATTCTATCAAGCTAAGTGTTCAGTTGTGATACAGTGAGGTTTTCAAGAGAATATAAGTTACACAACTACTCAAGAACACTCAGTCATCAAGTTAGTGGCGATTCATTTTAAAGCTTACATCCAGTTTGAAAATCTCAAGCTCTCACTTCGTTGATTTATTCCTAGCAATCATGATACTATTTGACCATTCAGATATTAACTGAAAAGTTTAAAAGAAGCTAAGAGTTTTAATTTGGTAGTGTCACGCCCCGAGACCGAGGCGTCGGTGACATCCGGCATTGTTAATCAAATAACAATAAGCCTTGTAGCCATTAGCCAAATATCATTCTATTTAATTAAATTCCATTGTCTTTACATGAAAGGATAAATACAAATGTTTGCGGAAGCGAATAGTATAAACATTTACGATGAAAGACAAAGGAACACTAATGAGCTTGAATATCTAGAACTTGAATTCCTTCTTTCTCATTCTTTACGTGCCCCTGAACTACTCCTGCTCTTGCTCCTTTTATTCTACATGTTCTACATTCTCATCTGGAGAGGGATGTAAGGGAGGTGAGTGAAAGGGGATCGGTTACGGTGACCGGAAGTGCAACGAAAGTTTAAAAATCGAATTTTTCAAGAAAATTTTCGGCCACCTAATGATATTGTGTAGCAAATACAATAAAACACCAAAAATCATACATAGGGTGTTTTGAGAAAATCGTTACCTATCAACCTCTTGAGGTTGATGATGGCTCCAACTTTGTTGTCAAACAACAAAGCTCTTGAATGGGATGGCAATCTACAAGCTCTCCTCCTTTCCTTCAAGAATTAGGCCCACCACCAACTTTGTAGATCCACCTCACACTTGCACTAAAAAATGTAAGGCTTTTTCAAAGAGAAGTGACTTATTTCTCCAACTATTGAAGAACACAAGAGGAGAGAAAAATTAAAGAAAACTCCACTTAATTTTTGGCCAAAACCATGTGAAAATGAGAGGGGGAAGACTTGTCTTGGGTGTGGAAAAAGGTGTTGCAAAAAGTTGCATGCCATACCAATTTTTTAATCAAAAGTATTCACCAACCTTTCACCTCCCAAGCATGCATATCAAGTGGGCTTGTAACAATTACAAGGCCCATGGACTTTTATTTAAATGTCCCAAACATATTTGAGCCAATTTATAGTTTACTTGATTTTACTCAAGCCCACTAGTTAAATAATTATTTCCAGTTGGGCTCTACAAGGTCCAATGTTATTTAATTAATTCAACACTTGAATTAATTTAATTATTTGGACTCTACTAGGCCCACTAGTGTTTTATTAATTCAACACTTGAATTAATTTAATTTAGTCCATAACAATGTTTATGAAAATCACAATTTTCAAATACATTATTTACTTGGCCTATTTTTAATTTAGAACACATTCATAAATTAAAAATTACATTTCTCTCATAGAAGTCATACTTCTATTTTTCTCTACGCTTATAAACTCATTTATAAGCCGTTCAACACATTGAACTATTTTTACTTCTCAACGGGATCTAGAAAGCTAGTACTTGTGTGGCCCTCAATGGTTCATTGATACAACTAGCCGTAGGTTCACATATTCATATGATTCGGACTAAACATGTCCTTATATGAGCATACCCCAATTGCTCCATTCTTACTTATCAACTCCTTGATAAAAAGAACGTCAGAACTTATGTCTGATAGTACCCAACCAATCATGTTAAACACCTAGCAGCATCGCTTACATGATTCCCTAGGTATCAAATGATAGTGCCTGCAAGAACCATTCAATTATGGTTAGCGTACAGTACGGTCCCTTCAACTCATATATCCCGACCGATTCGACAACCATTGGTATATCGAGAGTTGTCAATGAATCGATATTATGTGTCATGTCCTAGTTGCATCGATAGTGTAATCTATGAAACACCTTTCATAATTTCCACCATACTCTGATCAAAGATTTCAACCTACATACACATGATAACACATAGGATATCCATACCAGAAAGTAAGCGGTGAATCCCCGACTACAATGCATCGACTCCTATATGTTTCGACAGAACACCCAACCTTGCCACCTGAAGACCCCTAAAGAGTCGGTAAACAAGTCAAAGTGTAATTCTAGCACATAGAGTCTCAATGTAGTCCCGGGTCATAAGGACTAATGGTGTACAACCATAAACTAGGACTTTTCCACTCGATAAGTGAGAACCACTTGGAAAGTCCTTTATGGAGGGTTGTTCAGTGCACTCTACCAGGAGCACCTATCTGCTTGCTCAGACATCACAATGTCCCCTACCAATGAAACATGGTACTCACATCGCAGATACTAGTCTCGAACTCTAGCGGCCTATATCCTTCTTAGCGGCGGCTGAATCGACTAGGAACTGTTTAGAATATACAGTATTCCAAATATGAGTTTTATGATATTCATCATATGAGCATCTCATTTTCTTTCTACTATTTGTATATTCAAGGGCTTTATCTATGCAACTAGCATGGGTATACAGATAAAGATTTGCCAAAACAATAATTTCAAATATTATTAAAATAAAGATTGCTTATACATAGAGTTTCATTGTGAACAATCGGCCAACACTTGGCTCGACTAGCACCTACTCTAACAGTGAGCGTTTTGAGAAACACTCAGCAAGCGGGGCCGATCGAATACCAGAAAATATTTGATACATAATACTTTTAAAATCTTCTTATTTTTACATAGCATAGTATATCAGAGTTGAATTAACAGAAGTAAAAAATTGAAAAAATCAGAGCATCAAAGTTGAATGAACAGAAATCAGACTTAGAACAAATCAGAACTTCGAATCAGAACTTTTCAGAATAGAACTTATCAAAACTTATCTAACAAATAGATTATAATGATCATGGGCTATCCTTGATATTGGGCTCCCTCTCTGGCCTTCTCCTATAAATGGGCTCCCTGTTGGATCCCGGTTTTCTCGTGCCCAAAATGCAGCGGAAGTTTTAAAAATTTTATTTTGACTTTCAAAATATTTTGGACACTCGTATGGTTTAATAAATAAAACATTCATATGATGTTAGAAATTTCATACCTTTGGTGAATTAATCACACGGCTCCAACTATTCCGGGTTTAGCGGAGATAGCTCTTGATGAAATCTCTACGAACTTTCTTCAAGGACTCTTTTCTTCTAATCAGGTCCACGACTAGATGGTTAGATCCTCTTCTAATTTGCACTAGAAAACTAGAAGATATTTGCGTTGGAGATCAAAACTTGAGAGACGACTCAACCTTTTCCTACAATAGGAAGTGGCCGAATTTTTAGTCTTTGGAAAGGGAATTTCGAAATTCTCATGTGATGGTGGCTAGGGTTATGCCTTGCTAACACCTATTTATAATTAAGTCATCACTAATAATCATAATTAACACTAATGGGCTTGATTAATTAAATGTACTAGTCCAACTAGTTTAATTAATTAATCAAAGTCTATTAAGAACTTTAATATTTAGTATGTTGGACTTGTACTTCTACAAGCCCATTAAACATACTCCCCACAAATATTAATTTAATATTTGATAAACTCAACTTTTGAGTTTAATAAATTAAAATTGATTATAAATTTAACATTTGAATTTAATATTTAAATTATAAATTCAACTCTTTGAATTTTATTGTAAGGCCCGAGATTTTATCATTTTAATCCGAGATTATTTAATTTATGAATTTTGGAATATTGAGTCATATCCCATGGTTTTTATGATTCTTTAGGATTGAAATTGAATTAAAAAGAGTTTCAAGGGCCGAATTGCAAATAGTGAAGAGTTCAGGGGCTAAAGTGCAAATAATGAAATTTGAGTGGGACACTTGTCTAAATCATACTTATAAAACGTTAAAATCCTTCATTTCCTTCAAATCTTCAGGAAGAAACCGAGAGTTCCCTTGAAAGAATTCCTCAAGCTTCATTTGATACTAGAAATTTAATTTTGCAAGTACCGGTGTTCCGATTTTGAATCCGAGCATAGTTCTGAAATCCTCTTGTCAAGGGCTACACAAGGATGTAAGTTTAATCGATTTCTAACATGATTTGAAATTCATGTATTAGAGGAATTGTGATTTGATATATATTATGTGTTCTGGGAATACTAGACTTCGTAGAATCGAAGTCAGATCGAAGAACAGATTGATTTTGGAATTGTTATGATTTTTCAGATTATATTGATTAAAACTGAACAGATTTGGATTATTGACTGATTCTGTATTGTATTGGATATGGGTTATAGATTGTAATTGATATATGTTGATGTGGTATTGACGGGGATATCGAGATTGTTCTGTTATGCCATTGATTTTGAGTTAGATTCAGATTGATCGGATTCAGTGTTGAATTGGGAATGGAATATTGATATTATTATTCTCGATATGTCATTTCAGATTGATAGAGACAGTCTTGAATTCAGAACTTCCAATTCGTCGGACCAAGATTACGAAAGAAAGGTATAAGTCAACGTGGTACCGGGAGAACGACTCGAGTATGATATACTTGAGTTTCCCTAAATCACATACTTATTGTTATTATTTACACTGATTTGAATTGATATGCTTGTTTTATTGATTTATAGAAGCATGTATTAGATAAGTATTGGACGAGTGATCTTGTGACATAAGTGCTGATAGTGATGGAATCGTCACTGGCACATTGCACATTGTCACAAGATAGTGAATTGGCGATAGTGCCACAGTCTGTGACGGATAGGTCAAGACACCGGATATTTGGTTATATCGATTGAATAGAATTGAAGTTTTTTCTATTACTGAATTCGATATAGGAATGCCAATATCTGGAAACCGGGATCCTTAGACTAGGATCGAGTCTAGTTTGAGACGTGGAGTCACGAGTCTGATTGACAGTTTTATATTGATTATGTTTTCAGATTTTGATACATATTACTGTTATTTGTTTCATGCTTTATATTGTTTATATGATTGCATGTTTCGTTGATTTATACTGGGATGTATATCTTACCGGAGTTATCCGGCTGTTGTCGTGTTTGTATGTGTGCATGGCAACAGGTGGGACAGGTTTAGGGTCGAGGAGATGAAGAGATATCGTGATTAGAGTGGAGACTACGGATTTTGATTAGATATAAGGTTTAAACACTTGATATGTAGTCGTTAAACTTTAGTTTTGAATGATTGTATATAGTACAAGACTTGTACTTTAATACTGATAAGTATGTCAAAATGTATTCCATTACGTTCCGCATTTAATACTGTATTTAAAAAAAAATTTAGACACTGTTTATGATAATTGATTAAATTGTCCTAATGATGATTAAGAATTTGATTAGCGTCCGGGTCCCCACAACAGGTGGTATCAGAGCGATAGATCCATTAGACTGAGATAGGAGCTAGTGAGCGGGGTAGATTGAGTTTTCTTTCATGCTTTTGATTGCTAGCATGAATTACTGCTTTAATACATGTTTACCTGATTATCTGACTTTGATATGGTAATGTGTATTATTGAGATTCAATCAGAACCAATTCTTGATAAGCAGTAAGATGATCGGAGGAGGACTGAAACAGATTTGTTGTATTTGGTTGCTAACCCTTTTGATAATCAGATATGCCTACTCGAAGAGTACTGGAACAGGGTAGCACTTCGAATCCTCCAATGGATGTAACAGCAACACCGATGGAGACATTGTTAAAGAGATTTCAGTCGCTCCATCCACCGACTTTGAAGGTAGTGAGACTTCAGTTGATTGCGAGAGTTGTTTAGACGACATTGAGATGCTGTTTGAGTCCTTGGATTATACTGATGAGCGGAGAGTGAAATAGATAGGGCACCAGTTGCATGATGTTGCAAAGAACTGGTGGATTACCACAAAGCGAGCCTTGGAGCATCGAGGTACGACTATTACCTGTGTTGTCTTTAGAACTGAATTCTATCAGAGGTTCTTTCCAGTGTCGTATAGGAAGGACAAAGGAGCAGAATTTGCAAACTTGAGACAGGGTCAGCTGAACATCGAGGAATATGTGGCCAAGTTCTCCACACTGCTACGATTTGCTCCACATGTGGCCGAGAATGACGAAGCCGTTGCTGATCAGTACATTAATGGCCTGAATCCGGAAATCTTTACCTTGGTGAATACCGGGAGACGGAATAATTTTACTGATGCTTTGAACAGAGCTAAGGGAGCCGAAGCCGGTCTGATGAGACAGAGAGGAGCTTCGTTTGTGCCTCCAGCACCGAGACCACAGCAACCACCTCCACGATTTGAGAGTGGCAGCAGCAGCGGAGGAAAGAAAGACTTCCAGAAAGCTAGAGGGAAGCAGTTCAAAAGATCTGGAAGCAGTTCATCCAGTTCTAGTGGCTCTAGACAGACCGGTCAGGGCCAGAGTTATACAGGACCTTATTGCAGCACTTGTGGAGGAAAACATTCCACAGAGCAGTGCCGAGGAGTGTTTGGCAGTTGTCGTATTTGTAGGCAGCATGGACATTTTGCTAGAGTTTGCCCACAGAGAGATTCTCGGAGATCACAGGGTGCCGAATCATCTGGATCAGCGGCACAGACTGATAGACGATCAGCCGCTGTTCATTTGTTCCAGCCATCACCATCTCAGTCACAGCAGAGGCCAGGAGGTAGCCAGACAGTGAGCCAGCCTCCTAGACAGCAGGCCCGAGTATTTGTTTTGACACAGGATCAGGCTCAAGAGGCACCCGACGATGTTGTTGTAGGTAACTGCTTTATTTATGGTTATCCTGCATATGTATTGATAGATACTGGTGCATCGCATACATTCATATCTTAGCGATTTGCTTTGATGAATTCTTTGCCTATTGAGTCATTATCTGCTGTAGTGTCTGACTCTTCTCCTTTGGGGAGAGGTTTGATATCAGTGAAGTCTGTGAAACATTGTATGCTACAGTATGACGGGCATGAGATTGAGTTAGACTGTATTGTGCTTGGGTTGTCTGATTTTGACTGTATTTATCGGTATCGATATGTTAACCAAGAACAGAGCTAATGTTGATTGTTTCCACAAGATTGTGAGATTCAGATTAGATATGGCTGATGAGTGGAAATTCTACGGTAAGGGTTCTCGATCTAGAATTCCTTTGATATCTGTATTGTCTATGACTCGATTATTGCAGAAGGGAGCGGAAGGATTCCTTGTCTATTCAGTTGATTTACTGAAATCGAGTCCATCATTGACGGATTTGCCAGTGGTGTGTGAGTTTGCTGATGTCTTCCCAGATGAGATTCCTGGATTGCCTCCGATTCGAGAGATAGACTTCAGTATTGAGTTGATGCCAGGTACAGTTCCGATTTCGAGGGCTCCGTACAGAATGGCACCGATTGAATTGAAAGAATTGAAAGAGCAGTTGGAAGATTTACTGACCAAGGGATACATCAGACCGAGTGTTTCTCCTTGGGGTGCTCCAATATTGTTTGTGAGAAAGAAAGACGGTTCTATGAGACTCTGTATCGACTATCGGCAACTGAACAAAGCAACGGTAAAGAATAAATATCCCTTGCCTCACATTGATGATTTGTTTGATCAGTTGCAGGGTTCATCAGTATATTCCAAGATCGATCTGAGATCTGGATATCATCAGCTGAGAGTCAGGGATTCTGATGTCTCGAAGACAGCATTTAGAACCAGGTATGGACAATATGAATTTATTGTCATGCCATTTGGTTTGACTAATGCTCCAGCTGTATTTATGGGTCTGATAAACCGTATATTCCAGAGGTATCTTGATGATTTTGTTATTATATTCATTGATGATATCTTGATTTATTCGAAGAATATGATAGATCATGCCGAGCATTTAAGAACTGTATTGAAAATTCTGAGAGCTGAGAAATTGTATGCTAAACTGTCAAAATGTGAGTTTTGGTTGAGACATGTTGTATTTCTGGGGCATATTATATCCGGAGACGGTATATCAGTTGATCCCAGTAAGGTTGAGACAATGATTTCTTGGCCGAGACCGACTTCAGTACCCGAGATTCGCAGTTTTATGGGTTTGACAGGATATTATCGTCGATTTATTAAAGATTTTTCTAGCATTGCCAAGCCAATTACTCAGTTAACTCAAAAGAATGCTCTGTTTGTATGGTCTAAAGACTGTGAGTCCAGTTTTCTTGAGCTGAAGAAAAGACTGACCAGTGCACCGATATTGACTATTCCATCAGGTACTGGTGATCTTGTGGTTTATTGTGATGCATCTCACCGAGGATTGGGTTGTATTCTGATGCAGCGAGGGCATGTTATTGCTTATGCCTCGAGACAGCTGAAGCCACATGAGACTTGTTACCCAATTCATGATCTTCAATTGGCTGCCATCGTCTTTACTTTGAAGATATGGCGACACTACCTGAAAGGGGATCGGTTACGGTGACCGGAAGCGCAACGGAAGTTTTAAAAAATCAAATTTTTCATGTAAATTTGCGGTCACCCCTCATTTCATGTAGCAAATACAAAACACAATTATGTCAAACATAGGGTGTAAGAAAATCGTTACCTATCAACCTCTTGAGGTTGATGATGGCTCCAACCAAATTGCAAACAACTTGGCTCTTCAAATGCAAGACAAATCTACAAGTTCTCCTTGTTCTTGAGTCCTTCCTTCAAAATCAAGCCCACCACCAACTAGGTAGATCCTCTCATATTTTGCACTAGAAAAATATGAGGATTTTTCAAAGAGAAAAGAAATGTTTCCTCAACAAATTGAAGAACAAAAATTAGAGAAAAACTTGGAGAGAATTGAGGGGAGAGTTTGGCCAACATGAGTGTGGAATGGGGGAAGGGAAACTTGTCTTGGACTTGCAAAAAGCAAAAAGCAAAAGTAGCTTGCCAAGCCTTGAAAACTCAAAAAGTAATCTCCCAACCTTTCACCTCCCATGCATGCATATTATATGGTTTTTTATCAAAATAAAAAATCATGGACTAAATTTAATTATCTCAAACATATTTGAGACTAATTAAACATTACTTGAATTTAACCAAGTCCTACTAGTTAAATAATTAATTTAAATTGAGCTCTACAAGACTCAATATAATATAATTAATTCAACACTTGAATTAATTTAATTATTTGGACTCTACTAGGTCCACTAGTTTTTAATTAATTCAACACTTGAATTAATTTAATTTAGTCCATAATAATGTTTATGAAAATCACAATTTTCAAATACATTATTCACTTGGCCAACTTTAATTTAGGAACACTTCCATAAATTAAAATTTACATTTCTCTCATAGAAGTCATTCTTTCATTTTTTTTATCCTTACGCCTATAAACTCATTTATAAGCCGTTCAACACATTGAACTATTTTCTCCTTTATAGAAGTCAAACTTCTAATTTTCCTTACGCTTATAAACTCATTTATAAGCCGTTCAACACATTGAACTATTTTACTTATCAACGGGATCTAAAAAGCTAGTACTTGTGTGGCCCTCAATGGTTCATTGATACAAATAGCCGTGGGTTCACATCTCCATGTGATTCGGACTAAACTTGTCCTTATTCGAGCATACCCCAATTGCTCCATTCTTACTTATCAACTCCTTGATAATAAGAACGTCAGAACTCAAGTCTGATAGTACCCAACCAATCATGTTAAACGCCTACCAGCACCGCTTACATGATTCCCTAGGCTTCAAACCCATTGATTCGCGATGCATCTCGAATAATGGTCTAGGTAAAGGCTTAGCTAGTGGATCAACAACTTTATCTGCGGAGCCGACTATGTCAAAAGTCACTTCTTCCTCTTTCCACAATCTCTCCAAGGATGTGGTACTTTCTCAATACATGTTTGGACTTCTGATGAGACCTTGGCTCCTTTGCTTGAGCTAAAGCTCCCGTGTTGTCACACAACACTGGGATAGGAGCAACTCAATTAGGAATGACGTCCAACTCTTGGACAAAATTCCTTATCCAAACAGCCTCCCTTGCTGCATCTGATGCAGCAATGTATTCGACCTCTGTGCTGGAATCCGCAGTATTGTCTTGCTTGGAAATCTTCCAAGAGACAGCAGCACCATTGAGCATGAATACAAACCCAGAGGTTGACTTCGAGTCATCGATATCGCTTTGGAAGCTAGAGTCGGTATAGCCTTCCAATTTTAGTTCTCCACCCCATAGACCAAGAACAATTTATTGGTCCTTCTCAACTACTTGAGGATGTCTTTCACAGCTTTTAGGTGTGGAAGACCAGGGTTCGATTGATATCTACTCACTACATTTAGTGCGAAAGCCACGTCAGGACGTGTAGATATCATCCCATACATGATGCTACCAATCGCAGATGCATAGGGAATGCTTTGTCATCGCCGCTATCTCTGCATTAGTCTTGAAAGACAGACTTGGATAGGGACACGCCATGACACATTGGTAGATGTCCTCTCTTGGACTTATCCATCGAGAACCGCTTCATGATGGTATCAATGTATGTGGACTAGGTGAGACCAAGCAATCTTCTCGATCTATCACTATAGATCTGTATCCCAATACAAAAGATGCTTCACCCAAGTCCTGCATCGAGAACTTACTCGCTAACCATATCTTAGTTGATTGCAACATTCCTACATCATTCCCAATGAGTAGAATGTCATCAACATAAAACACCAGGAATGTCACTACACTCCCACTGACCTTCTTATACACACAGGGTTCCTCAGGATTCTTAGTAAAACCAAACTCTTTGATTGTACTATCGAATCTGAGGTTCCAACTCCTAGATGCCTGCTTTAGACCATAAATTGATCTTTGAAGTTTGCATACCATATGCTCACTTCCGATAGATGTAAACCTTTCGGGTTGAGACATGTTAATCTCTTCCTTAATATCCCCATTAAGAAAGGCTGTCTTAACATTCATCTGCCATATCTCATAGTCAAACCATGCAGCTATGGCTAGCAAAATCCTTATGGACTTGAACATTGCGACTGGAGAAAAGGTTTCTTCAAAGTCAACTCCTTGTCTTTGAGTATATCATTTTGCCACCAATCGCGCCTTGAAGGTCAATACCTTCCCATCCGCCCCAATTTTCCTCTTGTAGATCTATTTACACCCTATGGGAACAATTCCCTCAGGTGGATCCACGAGATTTTACACTTGGTTCGAATGCATGGAATTCATCTCAGATTCCATTGCTTCAAGCCATTTGGATGAATCGGCATCAGATAACGCTTCCTTGAAGGTCCTTGGATCACATCCATGGTTAGGCTCATCATGGCCCTCTTCAAGAATCAGACCATACCTCATAGGTGGTCTCGAGACTCTCTCGGATCTTCTAGGAGCTTGTATCTCCTCTCTTGGCTCTTCGGGTGTGGGTTCTATAATTGTGGGTGTTTCTCGAACCTCTTCGAGTTCTATCATCTTCCCCTCTTCTATCCAATAGAAATTCCTTTTCCAAAAAAGGTCGCATTCCTAGAAACAAACACTTTTGTTTCTTGGGGATAATAGAAGTAGTATCCAACCGAATTCATTGGATATCCCACAAAGTAGCATAAAATGGATCGTCTATCCAATTTATCTCTCACTACCTGCTTCATAAGCAGGGCACCCCTATATTCTAAGATAAGAATATTTGGGAGGCTTACCCATCCATATCTCATATGGTGTCTGCCTTTGAATAGACATTTAATGGAATATCTTTTAATTTTAAGTTATAGAGATCGTTTTCAAGTTTCTCAAGTACCAATTAAACATTTATTCTTGTAAAGGTTGCAAACAATTTTGCTAAATAGACAAGAATATCCATCTTTATCACAATAGAAATGGAAACAATGTTTTTCACCAAAAAGGTACAAACAAAACATCTCTTAAAAATCAACTTAAAATCATTGTTTAACAATAAGTAAACATTTATTAAGGTCTTGGCAGCAACTCTTGCTCCATTGCCTATCCTCAAGAAGGTCTCACCTTCTCTTAGTCTCCTACTTCTTCCCATCACCTGCAACACATTACAGAGATGTGATCAACATTTGGTATCCAATACCCAAGAAGTAGAGTTAATTGAAATGTTTACTTCTATTTAGAACATACCGTTTCCAGAACTCTTCTGGGTCAGATATTCCTTGCAATTTCGCCTCCAATGTCCAGGCTTCTTGCAGTGATGACAAACATCACTAGTCTTGTCAGCCTTAACTGGTATGGCTGCCACAACGGGATTCGGAGATTGCCTTAACAAGGGCATGTTCTTCTTGGGACGTTGGAAAGAACGCTTCTTTCCCTTCCCATGCGGATCAATCTTCGTACCAGATGAAGAACCCACATAAAGAACCAACTTCTCTTTCTTGATGGTGGATTCAAACGTAACAAGCATGTTCACCAACTCCTCAAGGGTCGGCTCCATCTTGTTCATGTTGAAGTTCACCACAAAAGGATCAAATGAGTTAAGCAATGATAACAGCAACACGTCGGTGGTCAACTCCGAAGGCAGGATCATATCCATGCCAACGAGCTTATCCACGAGCCCAATCAACTTCAGGCCATGCTCATGGACCGAGGCCCCATCTCGCATGCGCATAGTGATCAGCTCCTTGACGGTAGCATGCCTAAGAGGCCGAGTCTGCTCACCAAAGAGATCTTTGAGGTGCTTATGAATGTCAGCAACATTCTTTGCATCTTCAAAACGCCTCTGCAGCTCATCATTCATAGAATTCAGCATATAACACCTGGCTATCAAGTCATGGTCACACCATTCCTTGTAAGCCTGCAATTCCTCAGGATTGCAGTCAGTCGGAGCCTCAACAGGGGGCGACTCAGTCAGTGTATATGCTACCCTTTCCGAATTCAAGACGATTTTCAGGTTTCTTAGCCAAGTGAGGTAATTAGGTCCAGTTAATATGTGTTTGTCGAGTATTATGGATATCGGATTGCGAATCGAAGACATTGTCAATTTGTACTGAAAAGTAAAAACAGATAAATGTTGATGACTATTTTAAAATATTTAGTAAGATATGAAGTTTGGACTTTTACTTCATAAATATTTGCTCCCACTGTTTTGACATCTTTCACTACCCTCTAGTGAAAATGGGAAACTCCTTTCCTCAGTAGGTACGTAAGGTCCGATTAGCGAATTATGATCCCGAATAATATCAGCCAATCACAATTCCTAAAAGGTAGTTTCCAATTGCATCACAATGCAACCCTCTACGTAAACTTTTGTCTCACGTTTGATTAGAACCCAATAATATGACATCGTTCATCTTCACGTGTCAAGCCTTACTCATCGATGTTGAACCTTAATGGACGATCGCCATGAGTTCCCCAATAATATGAGCCGAAATCATGGGAGTTCCACGTAGTTCACATCACCATGTCAATGGATGTCACAGCTTTCCGGCACCCAAAGCTCCCCCAATAATATGAGCCGAGCCCCGAGTACGGGTAGCGTTCATCATGCACCCATTGTCGATGGAAGACAAGGAAATTATAAACAAATTTATAATTCCCCTTATCGGGCTTGATATTAATTTTGAATCTTATTCAAAATGAGGGTTTTTAATTTTGAAATGTCTCATCATTAATTTTATTTTAAAAGCTCGCCATGTTTGATCGTATGTTTGTCGGATTCATGCAACTTTGTTATTATCATAATAATAACGCACATACTCATTATTTATAACATATCATGCATATATTATAAACAGTAAATAAACAAGGATGATCAATCGCCCCAAAACTAATGTCCCGTGTGAGCTAAACACGGGCCTAGGTCCAATCCTAGGGTAAATGCACGGGATGCAATGCAACTACTACATTAGCTTCCAATATTTACATGTCTTCGATCTTCATAATCATCATGGCCACCATCTTCCAATCTTGATCATCCATTATACTAATATTTACAAATAAATATCCATGACAAATAGGGATACATCTCATGGGGTGGGAACGAGCCATAAACCAAGCCCACTTCAAATTTGATAATTATTACAATCATTCAACACAAAATATCCTAGCATACATTTAGCAAATTGGGCTTGGGCTTTTGCTCATCCTTCATGCATAATATCACATATCATACACCATCAATTAATTATCACAATAATTAATTGATCCAACATTATATATCTTGATCCAATCACTAACCGTCACGATTATAAACTAAATTAACAAAGTATACAAACACCTTTGTGTACTTTCCAATTAATTTATTTATAACCGAATTTCTTGTAAATCACCATTTACTATAAATAATTAGAGTCCAACTTAAATTATTTATTTTATGAGAAAAATTTTCAACTTTTGTAATTTTAAACTTAAGGGCCCAAAAACTTATTTTTCACCAAAAACATTTTTGGCCCATTTAAAATTCACAAACATGTTAGCCATCCAATGGCCCAACAACTCAAGGCCCATGACACTTTTATATTCCAAAACACTTTTGGAAACCCTAGCCGTCATCGCCGTCGCCGGATTCCGGCAACAAAAAATTTTTTTTTTTATTTATTAAATTGATGGGGCTGTTCGGGCAGCCCCTCGAGCTGCCCTCGCTGCCCGAAATGGGCAGCCCCTCGGGCTGCCTGGGCTACCCGAAACGGGCAGCAAAATGCTGCCCGAAATATGCTCCATCAAACCTTGAATTTTTGTTGCAAATTTCATTCTCATGCGGTTAGAAATCAATCTCAATATAATATCTTGTATTTGCTACACAAAAACGTAACCATAGCTCGGATACCACTTGAAAGGGGATCGGTTACGGTGACCGGAAGCGCAACGGAAGTTTTAAAAAATCAAATTTTTCATGTAAATTTGCGGTCACCCCTCATTTCATGTAGCAAATACAAAACACAACTATGTCAAACATAGGGTGTAAGAAAATCGTTACCTATCAACCTCTTGAGGTTGATGATGGCTCCAACCAAGTTGCAAACAACTTGGCTCTTCAAATGCAAGACAAATCTACAAGCTCTCCTTGTTCTTGAGTCCTTCCTTCAAAATCAAGCCCACCACCAACTAGGTAGATCCCCTCATATTTTGCACTAGAAAAATATGAGTATTTTTCAAAAAGAAAGGAAATGTTTCCTCAACAAATTGAAGAACAAAAATTAGAGAAAAACTTGGAGAGAATTGAGGGGAGAGTTCAGCCAACATGAGTGTGGAATGGGGGAAGGGAGACTTGTCTTGGACTTGCAAAAAGCAAAAAGCAAAAGTAGCATGCAAGGCCTTGAAACCTCAAAAAGTAGTCTCTCAACCTTTCACCTCTTATGCATGCATATTATATGGTTTTTTATCAAAATAAAAAACCATTGACAAAATTTATTTATCTCAAACATATTTGAGACTAATTAAACATTACTTGAATTTACCCAAGTCCTACTAGTTAAATAATTAATTTAAATTGAGCTCTATAAGACTCAATATAATTTAATTAATTCAACACTTGAATTAATTTAATTATTTGGACTCTATTAGGTCCACTAGTTTTTAATTAATTCAACACTTGAATTAATTTAATTTAGTCCATAATAATGTTTATGAAAATCACAATTTTCAAATACATTATTCACTTGGCCAACTTTTAATTTACGAACACTTCCATAAATTAAAATTTACATTTCTCTCATAGAAGTCATACTTCTATTTTTCCTTACGCCTATAAACTCATTTATAAGCCGTTCAACGCATTGAACTATTTTCTCCTTTATAGAAGTCAAACTTTTATAATTGAACTGTTTTCTCCTTTATAGAAGTCAAACTTTTAATTTTCCTTACGCTTATAAACTCATTTATAACCCGTTCAACACGTTGAACTATTTTACTTCTCAACGGGATCTAGAAAGCTAGTACTTGTGTGGCCCTCAATGGTTCATTGATACAACTAGCCGTGGGTTCACATCTCCATGTGATTCGGACTAAACATGTCCTTATTCGAGCATACCCCAATTGCTCCATTCTTACTTATCAACTCCGTGATAAAAAGAACGTCAGAACTCAAGTCTGATAGTACCCAACCAATCATGTTAAACGCCTAGCAGCACCGCTTACATGATTTCCTAGGTATCAAATGATAGTGCCTCCAAGAACCATTCAATTATGTTTAGCGTACAGTACGGTCCCTTCAACTCATATATCCCGACCGATTCGACAACCATTGGTTTATCGAGAGTTGTCAATGAATCGATACTATGTGTCATGTCGTAGTTGCATCGATGGTGTAATCTATTAAACCCCTTTCATAATTACCACCATACTCTGGCCAGAGATTTCAACCTACATACACATGATAACACATAGGATATCTATACCCGAAGGTAAGCGGTGAATCCCCGACTACAATGCATCGACTCCTATGTGTTTCGACAGAACACCCAACCTTGCCACCCGATGACCCCATGAGAGTCGGTAAACAAGTCAAAGTGTAATTCTAGCACATAGAGTCTCAATGTTGTCCCGGGTCATAAGGACTAATGGTGTACAACCATAAACTGGGACATTTCCACTCGATAAGTGAGAACCACTTGGAAAGTCCTTTTATGGAGGGTTGTTCAGTGCACTCAACAAGGAGCACCTATCTGCATGTTCGGACATCACAATGTCCCCTACCAATGAAACATGGTACTCACATCGCAGATACTAGTCTCGAATTCGAGCGGCCTATATCCTTCTTAGTGGCGGCTGAATCGACTAGGAACCCTTTAGAATATACAGTATTACAAATATGAGTTTCATGATACTCATCATATGAGCATCTCATATTCTTTCTACCATTTGTATATTCAATGCTTTATCTATGCAACTAGCATGGGTATACAGATAAAGATTTGCCAAAATAATAATATTAAATATTACTAAAATAAAGATTGCTTATACATAGAGTTTCATTGTGAACACTCGGCCAACACTTGGCTCGACGGGCACCTACTCTAACACTACCTATATGGTGAGAAGTTCGAAATCTATTGTGATCATAAAAGCTTGAAATATTTCTTTTCACAGTCAGAGTTGAATATGAGACAGCGAAGATGGCTTGATTTGCTTAAAGACTTCGATTGTGAAATCAAGTACTATCCGGGGAAATCTAATGCAGCAGCAGATGCACTGAGTCGAAAGGTATGTTCTTTATCCTTATCGACGATTGGTGTTTCGAATTTGATAGAAGATTGTTGTTTGTCTGGATTAGTATTTGAGACAGATTACAGACCGATGAGATTATATGTTGTTCAAGCCGAACCAGAGCTGATTTTGAAAATTAAAGCGGCTCAGAAAGTGGATCAGAATGTACAGAATTCGATTGCTATGGTCAGAGATGGACATCAATCGGAATATCAGGTTCATGACAGTGTTTTGTATGTGAATAATCGTATTGTTGTGCCGAATGTTTCAGATTTGAGACAGCGGATACTGACAGAAGCGCACAACAGTCGTTTTAGCATTCATCCTGGTGGCAGGAAGATGTACAATGATTTGAAGACACGATACTGGTGGAAGCAAATGAAAGCTGAAAAAACTACATTTCTATCCAAATGATTAAATTGCCAACAGGTGAAAGCCGAGGGGAAGAAACCATGAGGACTGTTACAGAGTTTGTCTATTCCTGAATGGAAATGGGATCACATTTCCATGGATTTTGTGACGCAGTTACCACGTTCCTCCAGAGGTTGTGATGCGATTTGGGTGTTGATTGATAGCTTGACCAAATCCGCATGTTTTATTCCATACAAGATGACGTATAGATATGAACAGATGGCCGATATTTATATCAGAGAGGTAGTCAGATTGCACGGAGTGCCGAAGTCGATTGTTTCGGACCGTGATCCTCGGTTTACTTCGTACTTCTGGCAAAGTTTACAGCAGGCTCTAGGTACGAAGTTACATCTGAGTACCGTATATCATCCTCAAACCGACGGACAGTCAGAGCGGACTATTCTGACATTGGAAGATATGCTTAGAGCCATAGTGCTTGATTTTAGCACTAATTGGCAGGATGCATTGCCACTTTGTGAGTTTTCGTACAACAACAGCTATCAGACGAGTATTGAGATGGCTCCTTTCGAGGCGTTGTACTGTAAGAAATGTCGATCCCCTTTATATTGGGACGATATCTCTGAGGTTCCTGAGATTGGACCTGATATGATTAGAGAAATGACAGAGAAAGTGAAACTGATTCAGAAAAGAATGAAGGCAGCATTGGACAGACAATCCAAATATGCCAACTTTCGACGTAGACCGTTGGTATTTGAGGCAGGAGACCGAGTATTTTTGAAGATTTCACCTTTCAGAGGAGTTGTCAGATTTGACAAGAAAGGGAAGTTGTCTCCACGATACGTTGGTCCATATGAGATTCTCGAGAAGATAGGAGATCGTGCCTATCGACTCGCATTACCGCCTTCATTATCGGGGATACATGACGTCTTTCATGTATCTATGCTGTGGAAGTATCTCCCTGATGATTCTCACATTATTCAGCCAGACGAGGCAGAAGTTGATGAATCTCTGAGTTACATCGAGAAACCAATCCAGATTATTGATCGTAAAGAAAACAACTTAGAACGAAGATTATTCCTCTTGTGAAAGTCCAGTGGACTCGTCATGGCATTGAGGAAGCTACTTGGGAGACTGAATCAGATATGAGACAGGAATCCCCAGAGTTATTTCACTGATGTGTGTCTTTTATTTTAGCTTCTGTTATATCTTCTTATCTGATATGATTTGACTGCCTACGATTTCGAGGACGAAATCATGTCTCAGAGGGGGAGAATTGTAAGGCCCGAGATTTTATCATTTTAATCCGAGATTATTTAATTTATGAATTTTGGAATATTGAGTCATATCCCATTATTTTTATGATTCTTTAGGATTGAAATTAAATTAAAAAGAGTTTCAAGGGCCGAATTGCAAATAGTGAAGAGTTCAGGGGCAAAAGTGCAAATAATGAAATTTGAGTGAGACACTTGTCTACATCATACATATAAAACGTTAAAATCCTTCATTTCCTTCAAATCTTCAGGAAGAAACCGAGAGTTCCCTAGAAAGAATTCCTCAAGCTTCATTTGATACTAGAAATTTAATTTTTCAAGTACCGGTGATCCGATTTTGAATCCGAGCACAGTTCTGAAATCCTCTTGTCAAGGGCTACACAATGATGTAAGTTTCATTGATTTCTAACATGATTTGAAATTCATGTATTAGAGGAATTATGATTTGATATATATTATGTGTTCTGGGAATACTAGACTTCGTAGAATCGAAGTCAGATCGAAGAACAGATTGATTTTTGAATTGTTATGATTTTTCAGATTATATTGATTAAATTTGAAGAGATTTGGATTATTGACTGATTCTGGATTGTATTGGATTTGGGTTATAGAAATTAATTGATATATGTTGATGTGGTATTGACGGGGATATCGAGATTGTTCCGTTATGCTCTTGATTTTGAGTTAGATTCAGATTGATCAGATTCAGTGTTGAATTGGGAATGGAATATTGATATTATTATTCTCGATATGTCATTTCAGATTTATAGAGACAGTCTTGAATTCAGAACTTCCAATTCGTCGAACCAAGATTACGAAAGAAAGGTATAAGTCAATGTGGTACCGGGAGAACGACTCGAGGATGATATACTTGAGTTTCCCTAAATCACATACTTATTGTTATTATTTACTTTGATTTGAATTGATATGCTTGTTCTATTGATTTATAGAAGCATGTATTAGATGAGTATTGGACGAGTGATCTTCAGACATAAGTGCCGATAGTGATGGAATCGTTACTGGCACATTGCACATTGTCACAAGATAGTGAATTGGCGATAGTGCCACAGTCTGTGACGGATAGGTCAAGACACCGGATTTTTGGTCATATCGATTGAATAGAATTGGAGTTTTTTCTATTACTGAATTCGATATAGGAATGCCAACGTCTGGAAACCGAGATCCCTAGACTAGGATCAAGTTTAGTCTGAGACGTGGAGTCATGAGTCTGATTGACAGTTTTATATTGATTATGTTTTCAGATTTTGATACATATTACTGTTATTTGTTTCATGCTTTATATTTTTTATATGATTTCATGTTTCGTTGATTTATACTTGGATGTATATCTCACCGGAGTTATCCGACTGTTGTCGTGTTTGTATGTGTGCATGGCAACGGGTGGGACAGGTTCAGGGTCGAGGAGATGAAGAGAGATCGTGATTAGAGTGGAGACTACAGACTTTGATTAGAGATAGGGTTTAAACACTTGATATGTAGTCGTTAAACCTTAGTTTTGAATGATTGTATATAGTACAAGGCTTGTACTTTAATACTGATAAGTATGTTAGAATGTATTCCATTACGTTCCGCATTTAATACTGTATTTTAAAAAAAAATTAGGACATGTTTATGATAATTGATTAAATTGTCCCAATGATGATTAAGAATTTGATTAGCGTCCGGGTCCCCACATTTATCACCTCTAAAATTTAATATTTAATAATCCCAACTTTTGAGTTTAATAAATTAATTTCTCAGATTTTATAAATTCAACTCCTTGAATTTATTCTCCCAAATTTTATAAATTCATAAATTCAACTTCTTGAATTTACTATCTTATAAATTCAACTCCTTGAATTTATTTTCTCAAAATTTAATTATCATAAATTCAACTCCTTAAATTTACTATATCATAAAATAAATTCAACTACTTGAATTTATTTTCTCTCAACAGGAACAAACGATCCAGTGATTGTGTGACTCTAAATGGTTCAGGTATACAGCTAGCCGTGGGTTCACAACTCCTTGCGATTCAGGACGTAATCTTTTATTCGGGCTTACCCTTAATTGCCCCATTCTAGGTATCAAAAATTGATCATGAGAATATAAGAAATCATATTTCTGATTAAACCCATCGAACAATGGTAAGAGCGTCTAGTAGCATCGCCCCATGATTCCCTAAGTATCACCGATAGTGCCTGCAAGAACCAGTCGATTATGATTAGCGTACAGTATGGTCCCTTCATCTCATATATCCCGATCAAATCTGCAACCATTGGTTCACCGAGGGTTGCATATTAATTCCATAACAATGTGATGACTATAAATTGTGGCATCACATATACCATTGGAGAACTCCTTCTCTAATTTACATCTCATACTCTGGCTAGAGATTTCATGCACTATTATTTCATCAGATAACATAGGATATCAACACCCATAGGTGAGCGGTGAATCCCCGACTACAATGCACTGGCTCTTATATGTGTCGCAATTGTACCCAACCTCGCCACCAGATGACTCTCCTAGAGCCGGTAAACGAGTCAAAGCACAGCCCTAGCATATAGAGCCTCGGTGTTGTCTCGGGTCGTAAGGACTAATGTAGAACCCAAAAATCAGTTTACGTTAAGCCATGCATAATTCTAGATTTCTAAATTTAATTGACTTCATTGCATAATTATTTTAAATGCATTTAATTGAAGTTAATTATTTTATTATTTCAGTTCACTAGTTTGATTTTTAGCATTTCAGTTATTTCAGTGAGGCCGGACCGGAGTTGGAGTTTTGAGATAGAATTTAAGATTCGAGAAATATTTCCAGAAGTTAATTTAGCTAGCAACTAAGTTCATTTAAGTTAGAAAGGGAGGTTTGAGGATTTAATTTAATTATTTGAGGTGATTAAGAAATGAACTCATTTAAGTTATTTAATTATGGGGTTAGCTCACTAAATTATTTAAAGGATTAGTAAGGCTTTCAAGTATTATTAGTTGACTAGATAACCAACACTTCCCACTCATTTTATTAGCATAATTTCGGCCTCATAGTTGCTAGGCAACTCAATTGCCAACTCATCAACCTTTTTGACCAATTCTTTGCATGTAAGTTGTAGGATAATTCTAGGATTTTTGGGAGCACAATTTAATTAATTAATGGACATATCCTAGACTACAAAACAAGCTAATAATCGGCCACTACCTCCTAGAAGCATCCACCAACTCATTTGATATCAAACCATAATTCAAAATTCAAAATGAGAAGACTTAGTCTTGATATGATCCTATTATTGTGCACCCTTCTCCTCACCTTCATAACCATCACTCCCCCTCCATCACCACCAAAAATCAGACCTCTTTTCAGTGTAAAATACGTGAGGCATAGCTAGAAATAATAGAGAGAAAAATCGAGAGCTTAGGAAGGAAGAAAAGCAAGCAACTCCGTCTCCTCCGCGTCGTCTCGTCTCTTCTTTTCGTTTTCATTTCAAACGATAACCAGGCATGTCTAGATTCTTTCAAAACCTCAATCAAGTCATATTATCATTTATTTTTCAGTACATGATCAAGATTTATCATTTCAAAAACCGAAATTTTCAGTAGACAAGAAACCAAAATTCTGCACAGATTTTTTATCGACTTCCATGCTTCACGATTGGTATGTTTTGTTTCGATTTCAGGGATGGATCGTTCCAGAGGCTCGAGGCTGCATATGGACATGTAGTGGGACATGTTAGGGCCATGTTAAAACGTTTATTTCAGTCCCATGCTTGCTGGAAAAAACGAAATGATAGCAAGCCCCATAGGTGCAGAAAATGGTGTTCGAAAATTTCAGTTTCCTGTCATGAGGGTTTGATCTCATCTTGGCTGCCCTAAGGGCTCTTATCCATGGTTAGATCACTCCCCTAGCATGTCTAAGACGTGACTAAGTTTCCCTTTTGGTGGCTTGGTTCATGGCTCATCGGTTTTTAAATAAACAACAAGAACAGCCCCTCCCCTCTCGGTTTCCCTTCTTTTGACAGCAACATGTATTTCGAATTGTGTGGTTTGATGTGGATCTTGGTTTGCCTATGGCCCTTAGCCACGGTTCATACCATGCTCCTAGATGTCTAGATCATGCCATGGTCAATCAAATGGCCTCTGGAATGACGCAAGACATCGATCTAGGCAAAACACTACACACGCATGCACGTTGGTTCTCGGTTGGAGTTTCGGTTGAGTTTTGGTGTGACGTGGATTGTAGCTGGCCTAGGGCCCTTAGCCATGGTTCAAATCACTCCTTAGGATGTTGGTAAGGGTCTCTGGTGGGTGGTTCAAGCCCTAATGGCCGATAGACTCGAAACCAACACAAGACGCACGGGTGCGCAGCTGCTGGGAATTTACAGCAAGTTGCTGTGTCGTTTAGAAGGCTCGTTCGAGTTCTTGGTTGGCTTTTAGCCCATGGACTTGGACTAGACAGTGCCTCATTGAGTTAGGAAGGTCATGTTTTTGACCGTTGGTCATTTGGACCATTTTTGAGGTCGTACGAGAATTTACGGTGCGATGTGCCAAATTAACTCTCGAAAGAGCGTTTCGTGTTTTGGCCTCCATTCCACCTAGATTTCGACCCTATCATTTTAGGAGCATTATTTTATGATTTTTCAGCGTATTTTAATAATGACTATACGTCGGTTCGGTGTCGTTTCAGGTTGGCTCAGAGTCATGATTAAATGCGAAGTCATTAGGCATCATAGTCGCATCTTTTGAACGTAAATTGCGTAGTTGGTCATGTTTAAGCTATTGCATATTTTTCATAGCACAGTTAGGTTGCAGCGAGCCTGGGGACGATCCAATCCAATCCAGTTGGTAAAATTACGGGACATTTTCATTATGCCAGTTAATTATTTTACGTGCATTAAATAGAAAATGATTATTTTTGAGATTTATGCGATATGGCTTGTGGTTCATTCACTATGTGGGATTGTTATTTTATACGGTCGCCAGTGACCGATCAGTTCAGTATGGTACCACCCGGTCGCCAGTGACCGGCCAGCTCAGTTCTGTTTCAGCCTCCCAGGTAGCCAGTTACCGATCAGTTCAGCTTAGTGCAGGGGCCACAGGCGTAAAACATAATCTCAACAGAAAATTTTACCAGTTATTTCAAGACACGCTCCAAGGAGCAAACATTTTTATTTACTATGATTATCAGTTCAGTTATGCACGTATTATAATTGCTCAGTACAGATTATTTTCAGCATGCCTCAGGACAGGATATGTTAACTCATGCATATTTTAATTCAGATTTTTACTCGTTACCTGCGATATATGCATGCTGAGTCTTTAGGCTCACTAGATTTGATTGTTGTATGTACTGATGAGGCCAGGGCCGAGGGCGGGGACCAGTGAGCCAGCTTGGGTCGGCAGTAGTGGCACCCGAGGACCTCAGAGCAGCAGTTGTTATTTTATTCCGCAAACATTTTATCAGTCGTTGGATATTTTTAAATTGTGATTTTTGGCAAACTTTATTTTCTTCGCTGCAATATTTTGAAATATTGAACTTGATTCACCAGTGATTTTATGAATGACGCCATTTAAATTCTTTTAAAAAGAAAATTTTTAATTTTCCGCAAATTTTCAAGCAAGAAGTTCTAAGGCCTTTTTACAATTGGTATCAGAGCGGTGGTTCTGTATAGGGTTTCACTACTACTGACCGCGAGAAGCTCACGAAGCCATGTCTTCGGTCTGTAAGTTTTTCAGTTCAGCATTTTGTTCAGCATTTCAGTTAAAGCATGAATTATTTTGTCAGCATGCTTCCAGATTTTCAGTATTTCAGTGTTCATTTAAAATAAATTATGGAATTATGCATGTTAGTTACGTATGGGTTATTTTGGAACAGTATGCCCCCTAGACGCATTTTAGAGCGCAACAAAGAGGAGGAGCCTCGCGACAGGGAGGAGCGTAGACCGAAGGGAGACCTACCACCTCCTCCACCACCCTCACCGGACATGAGTCCCCAGATGTTAGCTGGGATGGCACAGTTCTTCGCACAGTTTGCGGGAAACAATGCCGCAGCCGCAGCCGCAGCCACAGCCAGGCCGACAGGGCCCGAGGCTGTTTATGAACAATTCATGAAGATGCGCCCGAAGGAATTCTCTGGGACATCTGACCCCATGGTTGCCGAGGGATGGATCAAATCCCTCGAGATTATCTTCGAGTTCATGGAGCTGGGAGATGCAGACAGAGTCCGTTGTGCCACCTATCTGTTTTTTAGTGGAGATGCCCGCTTATGGTGGGAAGGAGCGTCAGTAGCCCTGACCTTGGCTACACTTTCATGGACCCGCTTTACGGAAGTTTTCTACTCCAAGTATTTTTCTGAGGAGGTTCGCACCAGGCTGACCACCGAGTTCATGAGTCTGAGACAGGGGGATATGACGGTTACGGAGTTTATCCGTAAGTTCGAGAGGGGCTGTAACTTTGTGCCCCTGATCGCGAATGATGCCAGAGCTAAGCTGATGCACTTCCTGGTGGGTTTACGACCGATCTTGCTCCAGGATGTTAGGGTATCTGACCCTGCTACTTATGAGATTGCCGTCTCCAAGGCCTTAGCCGCAGAGCAGGATCTGCGGGATATCGAGAGGGATCGCCAGGGCAAGCACCCAGTCCAGGCACCGCACCTCCCTCCTCTTCAGCAGCATCAGCAGCAGAATAAGAGGCCTTTTTATGGACCGCCCAGGAACCGAGGCCAGCAGCAGCAGCAGCGGGGACGCCCAGCCCCGAGGACTCAGGAGCACCCAGTCTGTTCAGGTGCTCACGTCGCCATCCTGGAGCATGTATGGCTGGCTCAGGAAAGTGTTTTAAGTGTGGCAGTCCAGACCACATGTTGCTGCAATGTCCTCAGAGGAATCTGCCTACCCAAGGCAGAGTTTTTGCTCTCCATGCCGCGGAAACAAACCCGGAGACTATGTTGTTGACAGGTACCTTTAAACTTTAAGTTATTATTTGAATTTCCGTGTTTTGGGAATCGGGATTTAGATGTGAACTTAGAACTGTTATAGGATTGCATGCTCTACTCAGATTTATTTTGGGGGAAATTAAGCTAGAAGAACCTTGACCTTTGCATGTCTATAAGTTTAGTTCTTGTAACTACTGGATTCAACTTAGAGCTCCGCTCTTTCAGGGAGAATTTTTATATCTGGTTCCGCTACCAAGGCCTTGATAGATTCAGGTGCCACTCACTCGTTTATTTCGGAGGTCTTTGCAAACTTTCTCAAGATCCAGACCATTGGGCTAGATACAGCCTTTTCAGTAGTGTTGCCGTCAGGCAAGGAGATGGCAGCCACCAATGTTATCCGAGATATAGACCTTGAGCTGCACGGTAATCTTGTTTATGCGGATCTGATTGTGCTACCGATGCCGGAATTTGACATCATCCTAGGGATGGACTGGCTATTGAGGAACAGAGTGTTGATAGACTTCCAGCGGAGATCCGTTCTTTTCCGATCGCCTGGAATGGTGCAGTTCTTATTTGAGCCGGACAGGTACTTTCCTTCACCGCGCATTATTCCGTATGTTCAGGCTAGGAAACTCATGCATAGAGGGTGTCGGGCATTTCTAGAGACCTTTTTATCTGTCCCCGAGAAACCCAGCAAGTCAGCCTCAGATGTTCCGATTGTCAGAGATTTCTTAGACGTTTTTCCCGAAGACGTCTCTGGTATGCCACCCGAGAGAGAGGTGGAGTTTTCCATTGAGCTTATGCCAGGTACGGCTCCGATATCCAAAGCGCCGTACCGACTAGCACCGACAGAGATGGCAGAGCTTAAGAAGCAGATTCTGGAACTTCTCGACAAGGAGTTCATTCGCCCGAGCTTTTCTTTATGGGGCGCGCCGGTCCTATTTGTGAAGAAGAAGGATGGCTCGATGAGGCTTTGTATTGACTACAGGGAGCTGAACAGGGTTACAGTGAAGAATAAATACCCATTGCCGAGGATTGAGGATCTGTTTGACCAGTTGCAGGGAGCTTCGATTTTCTCCAAGATAGATCTGCGTTCCGGTTATCACCAGTTGAGGGTGAGAGATGCTGATGTTTCGAAGACAGCTTTCAGGACTCGTTATGGTCACTACGAGTTCCTAGTGATGCCGTTCGGTCTGACGAATGCGCCAGCGATCTTCATGGATCTCATGAATCGCGTATTTCAGCCATACCTCGATCAGTTTGTGATAGTGTTCATAGATGACATTCTCGTCTACTCCAAGAGTCGGGAGGAGCACAGCAGGCATCTGACCACAGTGTTGCAGACATTGCAGAAGCACAAATTATTCGCAAAGTTCAGTAAATGCGAATTCTGGTTAGAGAAGGTGGCGTTCTTGGGCCACATTGTCTCCAGCAGTGGTATTGAGGTAGACCCCGCAAAAGTTGCAGCAGTCAGAGATTGGGTTGTGCCTCAGAATGCATCCGAGATCCGCAGTTTTCTTGGGTTGGCAGGATATTACAGGAAGTTCATTCAGGGATTCTCTTCCATTGCCGTTCCACTCACAGCACTGACCAAGATAAATGTGAAATTTGTGTGGAGCGAGGAGTGTTAGAAGAGCTTCGATACTTTGAAGCAAGCTCTTATCTCAGCACCAGTTTTGGTCGTGCTGTCAGGATCCGGTGAGTTTGTTCTGTATACCGATGCTTTGAAGCTTGGTTTAGGTGCAGTTCTGATACAGCATGGGAGAGTGATAGCGTATGCTTCTCGACAGCTGAAAATCCACGAGAAGAATTACCCTACCCATGATCTGGAGTTAGCGGCCGTAGTTTTTGCCTTGAAGATTTGGAGGCACTATCTGTATGGAGAGAAATGCCAGATCTTTATCGACCACAAGAGCCTCAAGTATTTCTTTACGCAGAAGGAGCTGAACATGCGTCAGAGGCGTTGGTTGGAGCTTGTGAAAGACTACGATTGTGACATTAGCTACCACCCGGGCAAAGCTAATGTAGTCGCGGATGCTTTGAGCAGAAAAGTCGCAGTGATGGCTCATTTGACGATTCAGAAACCTCTTCAGATTGAGATGCAGAGGTTTGATCTTGAGACTTACCCTCGAGGTAGAGTTCCTCGTCTATCTACCTTGACCATTCAGTCTTCCCTTTTGGACCGTATTCGCAGTGGTCAGGCCGCAGATGAGCAGTTCGCACAGTGGAAGAAGAGAGATGAAGCCAAGGGCAGTGTTTTGTATACAGTCAGCGACGGTATTGTGAGATACCGAGATAGGATATGGGTTCCTAGCAGTGATTCTATCCGAGCAGACATCTTATCAGAGGCCCATACGTCCCCGTACTCCATTCACCCTGGGAGTACGAAGATGTACAAGGATCTGCAGCTATTGTATTTGTAGGCCAGGGATGAAGAAGGACATCAGGCGATTTGTGTCCGAGTGCCTGACTTGCCAGTTAGTGAAGGCCGAGCATCAGAGACCAGCAGGTTTGCTCAAGCCTCTCCCTATTCCCGAGTGGAAGTGGGAGAATGTTATCCATGGATTTTGTGACCGGATTGCCGAAGTCAGCCAGAGGATCGAATGCCATCTGGGTGAATGTAGATCGTCTTACCAAATCAGCGCACTTCTTGCCTATTAAGACGACTTTCACCATGGTTCAGTATGCAGAGCTGTATATCCGAGAGATAGTCCGACTTCATGTTATTCCAGTTTCGATCGTATCCGACAGAGATCCCAGATTCACTTCCTCATTTTGGAAGAGCTTGCATTCGACTTTGGGTAAGAAGTTGCTGTTTAGCACAGCTTTCCATCCTCAGACAGATGGGCAGTCGGAGCGAGTTATTCAGATTTTGGAGGATCTTCTTCGCGCTTGCGTCATCGATTTCTCAGGGAGTTGGGAGTCGAACTTGCCACTGGTTGAGTTCACCTACAACAACAGCTTCCAGTCTTCTATTGGTATGGCTCCGTATGAAGCACTGTATGGCCGCAAGTGTAGATCTCCTGTTCATTGGGATGAAGTAGGAGAGAGAGCAGAGTTGGGTCCAGAGATTGTTCAGCAGGCAGCAGATGTAGTAGTAAAGATCCGTGATAGGATGAGGACTGCTCAGAGCCGACAGAAGAGTTATGCCGATCAGCGGATGAGAGAGTTAGAGTTTGCAGTGGGCGATCATGTCTTTGTGAAAGTAGCACCTATGAGGGGTGTCATGAGATTTGGGAAGAAAGGGAAGCTCAGTCCGAGATTCATTGGACCGTTTGAGATCCTTGACAGAGTTGGGACGCTTGCTTATCGTGTGGCTCTTCCGCCGAATCTGGCCGGAGTACACAATGTGTTCCACGTCTCCATGCTGAGGAAGTATATGGCAAATCCTTCGCATGTAGCTGAATTTTGAGCCGTTGCAGCTTACTCCGAACTTGTCTTATGAGGAGAGACCAGTGCAGATCCTAGACCGGCAGGAGAAGAAACTTCGGAACAAGTTGGTTAAGCGAGTCAAAGTCAAATGGCTCAACCATTCTGAGGAGGAAGCTACTTGGGAGTCTGAGCCGGAGATGAGAGATCGATAGCCCGAGTTATTCGGCGAGTTCTAATTTCGAGTACGAAATTTATTTTAAGGGGGGAAGGATTGTAGAACCCGTAAATCAATTTACGTATAAGCCATGCATAATTCTAGATATCTAAATTTAATTGACTTCATTGCATAATTATTTTAAATGCATTTATTTGAAGTTAATTATTTTATTATTTCAGTTCAGTAGTTTGATTTTTAGCATTTCAGTTATTTCAGTGAGGCCGGACCGGAGTTGGAGTTTTGAGACAGAATTTAAGATTCGAGAAATATTTCCAGAAATTAATTTAGCTAGCAACTAAGTTCATTTAAGTTAGAAAGGGAGGTTTGAGGATTTAATTTAAAATGAACTCATTTAAGTTATTTAATTAAGCGGTTAGCTCACTAAATTATTTAAAGGATTAGTAAGGCTTTCAAGGATTATTAGTTGACTAGATAACCAACTCTTCTCACTCATTTTATTAGCATAATTTCGGCCCCATAGTTGCTAGGCAACTCAATTGCCAACTCATCAACCTTTTTGACCAATTCTTTGCATGTAAGTTGTAGGATAATTCTAGGATTTTTGGGAGCACAATTTAATTAATTAATGGACATATCCTAGACTACAAAACAAGCTAATAATCGGCCACTACCTCCTAGAAGCATCCACCAACTCATTTGATATCAAACCATAATTCAAAAATCAAAATGAGAAGACTTAGTCTTGATATGATCCTATTATTGTGCACCCTTCTCCTCACCTTCATTACCATCGCTCCCCCTACATCACCACCAAAAATCAGACCATCTTTTCAGTGTAAAATACGTGAGGCATAGCTAGAAATAATAGAGAGAAAAATCGAGAGCTTAGGAAGGAAGAAAACCAAGCAACTCCGTCTCCTCCGCGCCGTCTCGTCTCTTCTTTTCGTTTTCATTTCAAACGATAACCAGGCATGTCTAGATTCTTTCAAAACCTCAATCAAGTCATATTATCATTTATTTTTCAGTACATGATCAAGATTTATCATTTCAAAAACCGAAATTTTCAGTAGACAAGAAACGAAAATTCTGCACAGATTTTTTATCGACTTCCATGCTTCACGATTGGTATGTTTTGTTTCGATTTCAGGGATAGATCGTTCCAGGGGCTCGAGGCTGCATATGCACATGTACTAGGACATGTTAGGGCCATGTTAAAACTGTTTATTTCAGTCCCATGCTTGCTGGAAAAAACGAAATGACAGCAAGCCCCATAGGTGCAGAAAATGGTGTTCGAAAATTTCAGTTTCCTGTCAATAAGGGTTTGATCTGATCTTCGCTGCCCTAAGGGCTCTTAGCCATGGTTAGATCACTCCCCTAGCATGTCTAAGATGTGAATAAGTCGCCCTTTTGGTGGCTTGGTCCATGGCTCATCGGTTTTTAAATAAACAACAAGAACAGCCCCTCCCCTCTCGGTTTCCCTTCTTTTGACAGCAACATGTATTTCGAATTGTGTGGTTTGATGTGGATCTTGGTTGGCCTATGGCCCTTAGCCACGGTTCATACCATGCCCCTTTATGTCTAGATCGTGCCATGGTCAATCAAATGGCCTCTGGAACGACGCAAGACATCGATCTAGGCAAAACACTACACACGCATGCACGTTGCTTCTCGGTTGGAGTTTCGGTTGAGTTTTTGTGTGACGTGGATTGTGGCTGGCCTAGGGCCCTTAGCCATGGTTAAAATCACTCCTTAGGATTTTGGTAAGGGTCTCTGGTGGATGGTTCACGCCCCAATGGCCGATTGACTCGAAACCAACACAAGACGCACGGGTGCGCAGCTGCTGGGAATTTTCAGCAAGTTGCTGTGTCGTTTAGAATGCTCGTTCGAGTTCTTGGATTGCTTTTAGCCCATGGCCTTGGACTGGACAGTGCCTCATTGAGTTAGGAAGGTCATGTTTTTGACCGTTCGTCATTTGGACCATTTTTGAGGTCGTACGGGAATTTACGGTGCGATGTGCCAAATTGACTCTCGAAAGAGCGTTTCGTGTTTTGGCCTCCATTCCACCTAGATTTCGACCCTATCATTATAGGAGCATTATTTTATGATTTTTCAGCGTATTTTAATCATGACTATACGTCGGTTCGGTGTCGTTTCAGGTTGGCTTGGAGTCATGATTAAATGCGAAGTCATTAGGCATCATAGTCGCATCTTTTGAACGTAAATTGCGTAGTTGGTCATGTTTAAGCTATTGCATATTTTTCATAGCACAGTTAGGTTGCAGCGAGCTTGGGGACGATCCAATCCAATCCAGTTGGTAAAATTACAGGACATTTTCATTATGCCAGTTAATTATTTTACGTGCATTAAATAGAAAATGATTATTTTTGAGATTTATGCGATATGGCTTGTGGTTCATTCACTATGTGGGAGTGTTATTTTATACGGTCGCCAGTGACCGATCAGTTCAGTATGGTACCACCCAGTCGCCAGTGACCGGCCAGCTCAATTCAGTTTCAGCCTCCCCAGTAGCCAGTTACCGATCAGTTCAGCTTAGTGTAGGGGCCACAGGCGTAAAACATAATCTCAACAGAAAATTTTACCAGTTATTTCAGTACAGGCTCCAAGGAGCAAACATTTTTTTTACTGTGATTATCAGTTCATTTATGCATGTATTATAATTGCTCAGTACAGATTATTTTCAGCATGCCTCAGGACAGGATATGTTAACTCATGCATATTTTAATTCAGATTTTTACTCGTTACTTGTGATATATGCATGCTGAGTCTTTAGGCTCACTAGACTTGATTGTTGTAGGTACTGATGAGGCCAGGGCCGAGGGCGGGGACTATTGAGCCAGCTTGGGTCGGCAGTAGTGGCACCCGAGGACCTCAGAGCAGCAGTTGTTATTTTATTCTGCAAACATTTTATCAGTCGTTGGATATTTTTAAATTGTGATTTTTGGCAAACTTTATTTTCTTCCGCTGCAATATTTTGAAATATTGAACTTGATTCACCAGTGATTTTATGAATGAGGCCATTTAAGTTCTCTTAAAAAGAAAATTTTTAATTTTCCGCAAATTTTCAAGCAAGAAGTTCTAAGGCCCTTTTACAACTAATGGTGTACAATCATAAACACGGACTTATCCTCTCGATGAATGATAACCACTTGGAAAGTCCGAGGGAGGGTTATTCGGTATAAACATCATATGACTACCCGTCTGCATGTTTTGACATCTCTATGCCCTTACCAAAAAATGTAGTACACAACATCACAGATTCTAGTCTCGAGCTCAAGCGACCTTTATCAATGTTTTAGGCGGCTGAATCGACAAGGAACAAATTTAGATCATACGGTGTTTACAAACGAGTTTTCAACATAGAATTACGATTCATTTGTATTAAAGTATAATCAAGGTCCTTATCTATGTTTGATAACATGGGTATACAGATAAATAAATAACAAACCATGAAATAATTAATTATATTAAAATAAATATTGTTTATTACAACTGAGTCAATAAAATCCCTAGCCAACAGTTGGCTTGTAGGGCATCTACTCTAACAATCTCCCACTTGCCCTAGAGCCAACTACCCATAAACTTTAATCTCATTGCTTTGCGATGCTTTTCAAACAATGGTCCTAGCAAGGGCTTTGTAAGTGGATCAGCAACATTATCTGCAGAGGGGACTCTTTCGAGTGATATATCACCTCTTCCCACAATCTCCCGGATGATGTGGAACTTACTCAGTAAATGTTTGGATCGCTGATGAGACCTTGGTTCCTTTGCTTGCGCAACGGCATCCGTGTTGTCGCAGTACACCGGGACTAGATCAACTTTATTAGGAATAATGCCCAACTCTTGGACAAAATTCCTCATCCAAACTACCTCTTTGGCTGCAGCAGATGCAGCAATGTACTCATCTTCAGTGGTGGAATCCGCAACGATGTCTTGCTTGGAACTTTTCCAAGAGACAGCCGCACCATTAAGCATGAATACAAAACTAGAGGTCGATTTTGAATCATCTACATCACATTGGAAGCTAGAATCAGTGTAGCCTTCTAGTTTTAATTTTCCACCCCCATAGACCATGAACAAGTTCTTAGTCCTTTTCAAGTACTTAAGAATATCTTTCACGACCTTCAAATGCATTGGACCAGGGTTCGCCTGATATCTTCTTGTAACACTTTAGCGCGTAAGCAATATCGGGACGTGTCGATAGCATACAATACATGATACTACCAATGGCTGACGCATATGGAATACCTGTCATCATCTCTATCTCTTAATCAGTTTTGGGACACACAGCTTTAGATAGAGTAACACCATGACACATTGGTAAGTATCCTCTCTTGGACTCTTCCATAGAGAATCGCTTCAGAATGGTATCGATATAAGTGGCTTGGGTGAGTCCTAGCATCTTTTTTGATCTATCTTTATAGATTTGTATTCCCAATACATAGGATACTTCACCCATATGCTTTCATGGAGAATTTACTTGCTAACCATACTTTAGTTGATTGTAGTAATCCTACATCATTCCCAATGAGCAGGATATCATCAACATAATGTACTAGGAATGTTACTGCTCTCTCGCTAACTTTCTTGTACACGCATGGTTCCTCAGGATTCTTAGCAAAATCAAACTCTTTGATAGTGCTATCAAATCTGAGGTTCCAACTCCTTGATGCCTGCTTGAGATCATATATTGATCTCTGAGTTTGCATACCTTATGCTAACTTCCTACTGATGTGTATCCCTCAGGTTGAGACATATAAATTTCTTCTTTGATGTCTCCATTGAGGAATGCAGTCTTCACATCCATTTGGCATATCTCATAGTCATACCATGCTGTTATGGCTAGTAGTATTCTAATGGACTTAAACATAGCAACTGGTGAAAAAGTATCCTCGTTGTCAATTCATTGCATTTGAGTATAACCTTTTGCAACCAGTCTTGTTTTGAAGGTCACTACCTTCCCATACGTCCCAAGATTTCTTTTGTAGATCCATTTGCATCCTATGGAAAAGATTCCCTCAGGTGGATCCACCAATGTCAAGACTTGGTTTGAATACATAGAGTCCATTTCAGACTGCATGGCTTCAATCCATTTGGTTGAATCAGTATCAGATATTACTTCTTTGAAATTTATTGGATCACATCCAACACAATGCTCGTCACGGCTTTGTTCATGAAGAAGCGTATATCTTGCAGGTGGTCTAATAACCTATCAGACCTTCTAAGAACTTGTACTTCAACTACTGGTTGTTGGGAAATGGGTTCAACTTCTATAGTTGAAGGAGTATCTTGAATTTCTTCAAGTTCTATCAACTTGTCTTTTATATCTAATATAAATTCCTTTTACAAAAATGTGGTATTTCTTGAAACAAACACTTTGCTTCATTTGGATAATAGAAATAATATCCAACAGAATTCTTTGGATATCCTACAAAATAGCACAAAGTGGATCTGCTATCCAATTTGTCTTCCACTGTCTACTTCACATAAGCAGGACATCCCCATATTCCCATGTAAAAATATTTGGGAGTTTTTCTCATCCATATCTCATATGGTGTTTTATCCACTGCTATAGTACGGACATTATTCAACTACATTGCCACAGTTTCAAGAGCAAAGCCCCAAAACGATGTAGGCAATTAAGTGAATCCCATCATGGATCGAACCATGTCCATCAAGGTTCGATTTTGACGTTCAGAAACATCATTCAATTGTGGTGTTGCTGGTGGAGTCTACTGTGAGAGAATCCCACTCTATTTTAGATAACCCAAAAATTCAGCACTCAAGTATTCTCCACCTCGATCAGATCGAAGTGCCTTAATACTTCTTTCTAGCTGGTTTTCTACTTCACATCTGAATTCATTGAACTTTTCAAATGCTTCAGATTTGTGTTTCATCAAATAAACGTACCCATACCTCGAATGGTCATCAGTAAAGGTAATGAAGTAGGATTGCCCATATTTTGTGCTAACACTTAGCGGGCCACAAACGTCTGTGTGGATCAAATCTAGTAGACCATGCGCACGTTCAACATTTCCATCGAATGGAGTCTTGGTCATTTTTTCATTTAGACAGATCTCACAAGTAAGTAGAGAATTTATGTTTGACAAGTCAAACATGCTTTCTCCCACAAGTTTGTGCATCCTTCTTTGGGAAATGTGACATAGTCTAGCGTGCCATATTTGTGCGGAATTTGGATCATCTAACTTTCTTTTGTTTGTTGTTGAAATCGTGTTTACTTGGTCATTCACTTATCATTTCCAGAACATTTTTGGCGCATATAATTTCTTATGTCCGGACTTCTTGCAGTGAAATAAATATTTTCTGACTTATCGGGCTTTATAGGCCCTTTAATGTCCGTCAGAGTTTGCCTCTTATTGGAATTTTTTTTCTTGTGAGGGGCAGAACATTTCTTTCCCTACCTTGTGGGCCATTTTTCGTCCGACGAGAGGACCATAAGGAAAAAAAAAATTTCCTCTTTTATGGTGATCTCATAAGTTATAAGTGTATTGACTAGCTCTTCAAGGGTATCATCTACCTTATTTAAATTGAAGTTCACCATAACTCCGTCAAATGAGGAAGAGAAAAACAACAAATTGATGTCAACAATTAACTCATTAGGAATCATATATTCCAGGCCCACCACATTCTCAATAAGCCCAATCATATGTATACCATGCTCATGGGCCAAAGCCCTATCTTGCATGCATGTAGTCATGAGCTCCTTGAAAGTGGTGTGCATAGTTTCATGCACCATGCAACTCTTGCACGTGCATTCGAATGTCAGCATCATTCAAAATTTCCTTAATCTGTCCCTACAGTTCATTTGACATAGAAGCGAGCATGTTACACTTGAGCTTGTATACTATTGTGGGGACCCGGACGCTAATCATCTTCTTGACCCCGATCCTGCCCCACCTGTTGTCATGCACACATACAAAACAAGACAACAGCCGGATACTCCGGTGAGAATAAATCCCAGTATAAAACATGGTAGACATGCATATACACAATATAAATCATAAAGCATACTATCATGCATAAAATCAATAACAATAGGTTCCATAGTCTATGAAACCAAATCAAAATAAGCATGCAGTAACAATGGGTTCCATAATCTCAGAAACTAAAACAAAATCAGCATGCAACTCAATTCAATTCATATCTTTACTCGACTCGACTCTAACTCTAGGGATCCCGGTGTGAATAAGACGTCACTGTCTGTCACCTACCCTCCCAATCGGGGTGACGGTACGTCTTATTCCTAGACTTCGGTCATGTCTGTATCGAATGTCTACAATCGGAGTGACTCTGATCCGAAGCGTCGATACCACCGAGCATCTAGTTTGGCAAGTCTGCCAATGACTCTTCTATCTCAAATGCTTGAATATAAATCTATAAACAAGACATCATCATATCAAGAGATTTGAATATAAGTCTATAAACAAATCAAAATCATCTCAAAAGATAAACAACAATTCTAGTATGTGATTTTGTTGGGAAACTCAAATCGAATCTCATTTGAGTTGTGTCTTCCCAAAACAAAACATGAATTATACCTTTATTTTCGGTTCTTGGATGCTATCACACTTGACACAATCTTGCTCAACTCTTCTCGGTCAATAAGAACACAAGTTATGAAATATTGCTCATTCTTCTATCCAAGGTTGGAGCTACACATTTGAACTCAAGGCTATCTACACCAAATCTGGAATGCACAATTCGAACTCCACATTAGTAATATCAAACTCCACTCAAGACATTAAAGTGATTGACCCATTCTATATCAAATTCGGTGGCATAACGGCGCAATTTCGGTATCCCGATAACTCAAACAACAATCAACTAACATCAACAACTCATAATCCACAACAATAGCAAGCCAAAACATAATATTTCTGCACCCTCTAGTTTCAGCCAACATGCTGGAATTTTACACAAATAGCATATGACATCCGATAATCGATCCGTTTACGGCGTTATGATCTCTAGTTACTCAAGAACATATATCTCTAATAAAATCACAATTCCTCCAACATATAGATTTCGAAACATGCTGAAAATTGATGAATTTTACCTCACCTTGAAGCCCTTGAGTTGAGGAGCAAGAATCTAAATTCAATTTCAAGAAATTATGGTTGGATCATTTCAATGAAACTTGAAAAATGAGAAAGGAACTTGAAGCTTTCATCCATGGAGGTTTCGGCCATATCCTTGACAAAAGTTGAATGAAATGGAGTGAAATGTAGTAATGTGGCACGTCCCCAAGATTCCTCTTGCATGGCATGACAAGTGACAAATCCCATTTATTGCACTTTAGTCCCTCAATTTCTCATTAATTGCACATCAGCCCCTATTCAATCTTTCCTATTCAATTCCAATCCTAGATAATTGCAAACATCTTGGAATATAATTCAACACTCCAAAATTTTCTAATTCAATAATCTCGGATTAAAATAATATCATCTCTATAATCTCGGGCCTTACAACTATGGTCCTACCATCTTGCATGCTTTGTCAGTTCAGCAGGACTGATATTAGTGTGTATGCCAGTTTCTCCGAATTCAGAACAATTTTTCCAACCAGTCTTGAAAATTAGATTCGGTTAGCTTGTTAATAACAAAATTGGATTATGTGATGAAATCGAAAATATACTGATATGAAACATAATAATAGTTTCTGATTATTTTAAAATAATTTTAAGATATAAAATATGGATTTTTTTTATTTTATAAATTCCCTCCCACTATTTTGACATTTTCACCACCCTCTAATGAAAAAGAGAAATCTTATTTCCTTAGTGGGCACGTAGAGTCTAATTAGCCAATTATAATCTCGAATACTATCAGCCAATTATAATTTCTAAAAGGTAGAATCCAATTGCATCCCTATGCAACCTCCGCGTGTTTTTGCCTAACGTTTAATAAGGACCCAATAATATGACGCCGTTTATTTTCGCGTGTCAAATCAACCCATCAATATTGAATTGTAATAGACGGTCGCATGAGTTCCCCCAATAATATGAGCCGAAGTTGTAACGCTCAGACATTCATATGTTTATGATGTAAGATAATGATTATGATTAAGTATGTTCGTTATTCCTTTTATGGTTTATTATGATGATCTTTTGGGATATGTGATGTAATGGTGATGGTTTATGATTACAAGATATGATATGAATGCTATTGAATGATATAGAATGAAACATAGAATGTATGGGTAGAATAATAGAAAGTTGATCTTTAGCCAAATAAGTAATGGAAGTGCTGAAAAGGTATAAAACTGTGGCAGTTGTTGTGGTTTTTAGCATAATGTTTTGTATATTGATCCGAATGATGTGAGGCCACTTCCATTAGAAATATAAGATATAAGGCTATAACTTTCATGTTTTGAATTTTGTTCAAATCATTGTGGAAGACAAGCCAAAAGTGCCCCGAAGTGTGTTGTGTGTATCTCCGTTCCTCCAGTGACACATGTTGGGAGATTGAGCATAACTCTTTACTCTAACCTTCAAATAACATGAGGCCAATTGGAGATGCAAGCGAAGACATAGTGCTACAACTATCAGGTTTACCACTTTTTCACATTATGAAGGGAAGAGGCGTTTCGGAAGCAATCTTTGATATGGCTGTGAGCAGAGCGGCACCCGAGCGGTAAGAAATGACCGTCCGAGCGCCACTGGTTCTGGATTTTTGGTTTTGGACAGTATGGTTTGCGCTAGGGCGGTAATTTATGACCGCCCGAGCGCCCAGCAAGTGTAAAAAACGTTTGGCAAGGCTTTTACTAAGTTGTGTATCAATTTTCTCTCATTTTCTTCTCTTTCCATTTCTCTCCATCGGTTTATAAGGTAGGGTTCCTTCAAGTTCTCTTAATTTCTTCTTCTAATTTCTTCATCTCAAGGAAGAATATTGCAAACCAAGCTAGGAAATTTATCTTTAAGGATTGAAAGGTTTAAGGTAAGGAATCCATTCTTGTTTCTTTTGGGTTTTGAGTTAGAATTCAAGAGGTTGAGGTTTTATGGGTCAAATGTTAAATGAAGGTCGTTATTTATATAATGATGGATTATATATTGGATTTGACTTTCTAGGAGCATCATCAAAGGATTGAGTTTACCATTCCGATCATTGGTTGTAAGTACACCTCGTTATTGAATGCATCTCATGAACTATGTATATAATGAAATGGTTTTAAATGATTAGCTCCTTTAAAATGATTCAAAGGTATTATGTTTATGTATCTATGTATTGATGGAAAAGGAAAGGAAATTGTTTCTGTCATTGAAATGAAAAAGGAGCTTAATGTTTTTATATGCACACCATGTGTTTGATGAATGGTTTCAATGAATATTATTATTGCTTGATAGTTAAATGGTATAGTGGTGTTACCTTTAGTAATTCTAAACCCACATGACTGATGTTGACCAACGAAAGAACATGTACATGATTGATTTGACTGAAAAGTACAAGTATAACAATGACTAATAACTATCATTGCCAATACAGATAAAATAAAGAATCAATTGCCATCTTATGATATGACTGTTATATATGGTTTTATTGAATGATGGCATATAAAGTTTAAATGAAAGATTATGGATTCTTTGGTTTTGCTATGATATATGTATTTGTTAGTATGATGTCTACTTGCTGAGTTTTATAAACTCATTCAAATTATGTTTATGGGATGCAAGTCCTAAATATTAGTTTTGGCGGAGTTGTCGCAGCAGATGGAAAGTATATATGCCAAATTTTGGAGATGAATGCTCTTTGCAATGTTTAAAGATTTTGAATAGAAACAAGATATATTTTGATATGCATGTATATGATACCTTTTATTAAAATTTTAATTATGTACGGAGGATTGTATGTAATTTTAGATGGATAATAGCTCTTTTACTAAATGCTTATGGTTTATTTTGTGTATTATTTTAATTGTTAAGTTGGATTGTTGGTTTAAAGAGCTTTGTTTGTGGCAGGTTGATGTGTTTGAATTATAAGTAAACTCTGCCAAAATATTTTTAAAATGCATATTTTCTCAAATTTTAGTTAAGCTTCCACATAAAAGTTTATATCTTCATTTGATTGAGTCAAAGGTGTTGCATTTAGTTGTATAAGAACAACGTTCTTTTGGAGCAATGATTTGGCATATGATTTCCTCTGCTATCGACACTTCGGTATGTTTCTTCCTGCATTATTATTATGTAATGATTTGATAATTAAGCTTATGTTATAATTATGAAATGAAATGATTTCTAAACTGAGATGCAATATAGGGCTATGCCTCCTAAGCGGAAAGCTAGTGATGAAGGGGATAGTTCATCATCGAAAGTGGTTGATGAATTTGGTAAATTGTTGAAAGAACAAGTGAAAATTCATGGTGAACAGATTCAACAGTTAATGAGTTTGCATAACCCAGAGCAAGGGAGAGGTAGAGTTCAGGTAAGACAAGAGGATAGTACCGAGAAATCTTATGAAAAGTTTAGGAAGATGAAGCCACCAGAGTTATCTGGAAGTTCAGATCCGTTGATTGATATGGAATGGATTAAGGCTGATTAGGCTATCTTTGATTACCTGAAATTTGAAGAGAATGACAGAGTTAGTTGTGCTGTTTTTCTTCTTACTAATGCAGCCAGGACTTGGTGGGAAGTGACCAAAGTGACTGCGAACATTCAAACCTTGAATTGGCAGGAATTCAAGGATCTTTTCTTCGACAAATATTTTTCTAAAGATGTCAAAACAAAGAAGGTGAAAGAATTTTTGGAATTGAAACAAGGAAATATGAATGTGATTGATTATATTCTTAAATTTGAAGAGGGCGGTCAATTTTTCCCTTACACTTCCAAAGATGATACAAAAAGGGGTGAGCACTTCTTGAGGGGTTTAAGAGCAGAAATCAATCGAGATGTAAGGATGTCCAAAGCTACAACATACAAAGAAATTGTGGAGAAGGCACTTATGGCAGAGCAAGATGAGAAGGATATTGAGATCGAGAGGCAATTAACAAGACAAAGTTTTCCACCTAAGAGCCATTGTAGAACCCGTAAATTAGACTACGTATAAGCCATGCATAATTCTAGTATTTTAAATTAAAATGATTTTTTTTCATATGCTTTTCTTTAAAGTTAATTATTTTATGCAGTAGTTTAAATTTTTATCTTTTCAGTTAATTCAGTGAGGCCGGACTGGAGTTGAAGTTTTGAGATAAAATTTAAATTTAAGAAAACATTCCCAGAGTTTATTTTAGCTAGCTAGTAAGTTAATTTAAGTTAAAAGGAGGTTCAAGGAATTATTTATGTAACTTGAGGTGAGTAGGAAATAAGTTCATTTCGGTTCCATAATTAATGTGTTAATTCACTAAATTATTTAAATGATAGGTAAGGCTCTAAAGGTTTAAAAATACACTAACTAAACAATATTTTCCCTCCATTTATTTGATGATTTTCAGCCACCCCTTGATGAGATAACAATTCCTTGACAACTAACCACCTTTGACCCTTTCCTTGTTATTTATTAGTAGGATAATCCTTTCATTTGGATCACCATTTAATTAATAATCAACCTATATCTAGCCATGTTGAATCGGTAATTGTGGGGACCCGGACGCTAATCATCTTCTTAATTATCTTTGGAATTTAATTATCAATTAAGATAAACAGGGTCTAAAAATTTTTCTTTTTAAAATGTAAGTGCGGAACGTAATTGAATTTAACTAATATACATCTCAGTATAAAAGTACAATAATGTACAACAATTAGTCAAGCTAGTCTAAGGTTTAACTACTAAATTTCAAGTATTAAACCAAATCTACAATAAGTCCGGAATCACCACTCTAAACTCGTGTTCTCTCATCATCTTCTTGACCCCGATCCCGTCCCACCTGTTGTCATGCACACATACAAAACAAGACAACAGCCGGATACTCCGGTGAGAATAAATCCCAGTATAAATAATGTATACATGCAGTTAACTAAATTAACATAAAAGCATGAATTATATCTTATCACATGTAGCATAATCAAACAACATGTATCAATACCAATCTGTAAATAAAACATTAATCGTAGTCTACGAAAAATAAATCAATACGGATCTGTAAATAAAATTCTAGTCTCAATATCTAAGACTCGACTCATCTCTCATTCTAATCTAGGGATCCCGGTGAATAAGAACGTAACAAGTCTCCCACCTACTACTACCAATCGCAGTGGCGGTACGTTCTTATTTCTGGACTTTGGTCTAGCTGTATCGAATAATCTACAATAAGAACAATGTCTGTATCTTAAGCATATCGATACACCAAACGTCCAGTACCTTGGCGTATCTACCAAGACTAAGCCTAGTCTGACAATGTGCAATGGGTCAGTGACTATACTGTCAAAATCTAACCCCTCTGTCAGTGACTCTCACTCAATAGCTTTCTGCTTTCTACTTCTAATTCAATAGAATAAACATAATCATTAAAGTACAAAGGTATAAAAACAATACCATACAAGTATGTGGTTTAGGGAAACTCGAGTTAAATCTAACTCAAGTCGATCTCCCAATTAACATCAATTTATACCTTTCTCTTCTCGGTCTGATGAAGACGAAGTCTCGTATTCCAATCTGTCCATACCCAGTCTGGCAATGACAATCGCATAAATACAATATCAGTATATAAATTGATTCAAAACTTGTTCTGATCAATACTCAAATCAAACACAATCTGATTAATGTCAATGACATAACAATACAATCTCAATCAATATTGAATCTGATCAATATCAATCAACTGATGTTTCGAGAGCATAATACTACAGTCTTGGTAACCCCGTCAATCTCAACATCACAGATATAATATCAAAATTCATAATCAGTATCAGTACAATTCATAATCTAAATAATAACACAACTCTAATATAGAATCTCAACTAAATCAACTCTAAAATTCATAATAATTGTATAACCAGTCTAATCTTTAATCTGACTTCAATTATACAATGCCTACTATAGCAGAAACATCATATCTGATTCATATTCAATTCTGACAATATCATAATTTCAAATCATGTCTAAACGTAACAAAACTTACGTCCAGTTGTAGCATGCGTTGGTAGGAACACAGTACTGAAGTCGGATTTAAAATCGGACGGACGAATTTCTCACAAAAGGCGTAAGGATTTTCTATCACTTCCCCTGACCCTTTTTCTCGGTTTTCCTTCTTTCCTCCGAATGTTGAATCACCTTCGTATGTATATATATATATATACACGTTGCACATGTAAAGGTAAGTAGCATCCTTTCGCTTTGCATGATTCGCGCATATGCGCGCCCAAGTGCCGCTTCATCTCGCGCATGTGCGCCAAAGTCTCTGGAGGTGTCGCGCATATGCGCGCCTTATCTCGCGCATGTGCGCCAATATTTCTGGACGTGTCGCGCATATGCGCGCATTTCTTCGCGCATCTGCGTCATAGCTTCTGTAATCTTCGCGCATGTGCGCCGATACCTGTTGCACATGTGCGCGAGGACTCTTCTTGTACTTCATGTCAAATCTTCTTTCGGTTCTCCCGGCCTGATCCGTTCCGTTTATAATCATCTTAATTACTAAATAAATCATTTGAAATTAATCTTATATTACAGTAATAAAATCTCGTACCTTACAGTCATTGGCACCCCATCTATCCCTCCAAAAATTATTTTGATATCAACCATTTCAAATTCAAAAGAGAGGTAGACTTGGTCTTGCCATCCCTCTTATATTGCAACCCCTTCCCCTCACTCTCCTAACCATCATTCCCCATCCCTCATCACCGAAATTAAGAGAGGATTCATAGTAAAAATCGTGAGCCACATAGCAAGAAATAGAAGAGAAAACCGAGAAAGAAAACAAAGTAGCGAAGCGCTCCGTCTCTTCCGCGCCGCGTCGTCGATTCGTTCGTTTTCCTTTCAAACGAAACCAGGCATGTTTATATTTTTCCTTGCTCTTCAATCAAGTCATATTAACATTTTTAAACATTATATGATCATCATTTCCATGGCATAACCGAAATATATCAACAACTTTGAAAATAAAAGATGCAGATTTTCGGCCCTTCCTTGTGCTCCTCACGGTTCACATGTTTTTGGTGTTTCAGGTGGATTAATCGTGTCCAGGATCCCAAAGCTGCATCTAGACATGTACTAGGACATGTTAGGATCATTTTGGTCCATTAGTTCAAGCCCAATACATGCTGGAAATCAGAAATGACAGCAACTCCCCAAGCATGCCCCTTTTTGTGATCGATTTTCTCATGTTGCTGAAAGGGAAATAGATCTGATCTTGGCTACCCTAAGGGCTATATCCATGGTTAGAACCTCTCCTTGTGATGTCTAAGATGTGAACAAGTCGCCCTTTTGAGGCTTTGTCCATGGTTGAATCGGTTTTTAATTAAAGAAACAAGAACAGCCCCTCGGCCCCTTTCCCCTACTGCATGTGTTGTTCGGTTTTTGGTGGAATGGTGTTGATCTTGGTTGGCCTCTGGCCCTCAGCCATGGTTCAAACCATACCCTAGGATGTTGGTAAGAGGTTCTGGCCTGTGGTTCAAGCCCCAATGGCCATTAGCCTCGCAAACGAAGCAAGGAAACCAAAGCACAGCTGCTGTATTTTGTTGACAGCAACTTGCTGCTTCGGTTCAGTGGCTCGTTCGGGTTTTTGGTATTCTTTTAGCCTATGGCCTTGGACTGAACTATGCCTCATCGAGTTGGGAAGGTCATGTTTTTGGCCGTTTGTGATTCGGATCATTTTAGAGGTCGTACGAGAAATTACGGTGCGATGTGCCAAATTGACTCTCGAAATAGCGTTTCATGTTTTGGCCCCCATTCACCAAAATTTCGACTTGCATCATTTTTGGAGAATTATTTCGTCATTTTAGGTGTATTTTAATCATGACTAAATGATAGTTTGGTGTTGGTTCGGGTTGGCACGGAGTCATGATTAAATACGAAGTCGTTGGGCGTAATTGTCTCGTTTTTGGATTCAATTACAATGTTTGGTCAAGAAAATCATTTGCATATTTTAATGATAAATTTAGGTCGCAGCGAGCCTGGTAACGATCCAATCCATGTGGTAAAATAATACAGGATATTTCATCATGCCATTTAATTATATTACGTGCATAGAAATATAAAATATTCATTTTTGAGATTTATGTGATATTGCTTGTGGCCATTTCACTATCATGGGATCATTGTATTATCCGGTCGCCAGTTACCGGTCAGTTCAGTTCAGTTCCACCCAGTAGTCTGATCAGACGTTCATTATTTCACCTGGTCGCAAGTTACCGATCAGTTCAGTTCAGTTCAGTGCAGGGGCCACTTGCGTAGACCATAATCTCACCAAAAAATTATTACATGCTATTTCGTTACAGGGCTCTATGAAGCAAACATTTCACTTATGATTTTCAGTCAGTTATGCACGTATTATAATTGCTCATGATAAGTTATTTTCACGTTATGCCTCATGACATGATATTTTTACTCCCATGCAACTTTATTATATTATTTACTCGTTATTTACGATATATACATGCTGAGTCTTTAGGCTCACTAGACTTGATTGTTGTAGGTACTGATGATGTCGGGACCGAGGGCGGGGACCAGTTAGCTAGCTTGGGTCGGCAGTAGTGGAACCCGTGGACCTCATTTACAGCACTTGCCATTTTTATGCTCAAACATTTTTATCAATTGTTGGATTACTTTACTTGTTATTTTGTGAGCAATAATTTCTTCCGCTGCTATTTTTTTAAACATTAAACTTGATTTATCAATTTATTTTGTGAATGAGGCATTTTTATTATTTTAAAAAGAAAATTTTTAATTTTTCCGAAAATTTTCAAACACGAATTTTCGGGTCATTATAGCCATAGTTCAAGTCAAGGTTGGAAGGGAGGATTTAAAGGAAAAGGGAAGGAGAAACATCGGGCCAAAGCTCCTATGATTATTCCTGCATCTCCTGCAGCAGATAAACCATTGTGTCAAAAGTGTAGTAAACATCACAAGGGTGAATGCTTGGTGGGTAGTAACAAATGCTTTAAGTGTGGAACTACCGGACATATTGCAATGAATTGTCCTCAGATAGCTAGGAAAGGAAAAGTACAAGGATGCATCTTTACCATGACAAAAGAAGGTATAAATCCCGATTATTCTGTTATATCAGGTACTTTCTTAATTTCAGGCAAGACCGCTATTATATTGATTGAGACTGGTGCTACGCATTCCTTTATGTCTGAAATTTTCTTGCGCTCCTTGAATGTTGTTCAATCTTATGAACCCCTCCACTATAGTATTTTGTTGCCATCGGGAGACGAAGTATGGCCTTCTAGTATTCTTAAAGGTTGTACAGTACAAGTGAATTGGAAAATCTATTTTGCTGATCTTATTATTATCCCCATGGTGGCGTTTGATGTTATTTTGGGAATGGACTGGCTATCTTTGTATCGTGCCGTTATTGACTGCGTTGCTAAAACGGTGCGATTTCCTGCGGAAGATGATGATAGCGGGATTTTCAAGAGTTCAGGTATTTCGCTTGGCACTACTTATATTTCTTGTCTCAAAGCTCATGAAATGTTATCAAAGGGGTGTCAGGGGTTTTTAGCTGCTGTGATAGATGTGAACACTGAGATGAAGATGAAGTTGAATGAGATTGAGGTAGTTCGGGATTTTCCTGATGTATTTGCAGATGATGTGCCTGGATTGCCACCTGACCGAGAAGTTGAGTTTGTGATTGACGTGATTCCAGGTACTGCTCCGATTCGAAAGCTCCTTATCGAATGGCCCCGACTGAAATGAAGGAGCTGAAGAATCAATTGCAGGATATATTAGACAAAGGCTTTATTCGTCAGAGTTCTTCTCCGTGGGGAGCTCCGATTTTATTTGTCAAAAAGAAATATGGATCTTTGCGGTTGTGGATTGATTACAGAAAGATCAACAAAGCCACGATCAAGAATAAATATCCATTGCCGAGGATTGATGATCTCTTTGATCAGCTGCAGGGAGTGAAAGTGTTTTCAAAGATTGACCTGCGTTCTGGTTATTATCAGCTGAAAGTTAGGGAAGCCGACGTCCCTAAAACTGCATTCAGAACCAGGTATGGCCATTATGAGTTCTTAGTCATGTCATTCGGGTTGACAAACGCTACTTCTGTCTTCATGGATCTAATGAACCGGGTCTTTAAGCCATATCTGGATAGCATTGTTATCGTTTTCATTGACGATATCCTGTGTAGAACCCGTAAGTCAGTAGACGTATAAGCCATGCATAATTCTAGATTTTTAAATTTAATTGACTTCATTGCATGATTATTTTAAATGCATTTATTTGAAGTTAATTATTCATTATTTCAGTTCAGTAGTTTGATTTTTAGCATTTCAGTTATTTCAGTGAGGCCGGACTGGAGTTGGAGTTTTGAGATAGAATTTAAGATTTGAGAAATATTTCCAGAAGTTAATTTAGCTAGCAACCAAGTTCATTTAAGTTAGTAAGGGAAGTTTGAGGATTTAATTTAATTATTTGAGGTGATTAAGAAATGAACTCATTTAAGTTATTTAATTAAGGGGTTAGCTCACTAAATTAATTAAAGGATTAGTAAGGCTTTTAAGGGTTATTAAATTACTAGATAATCAATTTTCCCCCAACCATTTATCATGCATTTTCGGCCACACCCCTAGAAGAACAAACTAGGACTTGCCAACTCACCTTTGACCCATTCTTGGTTGATTAGCATGCTAATTCTTTTAGCTATTTTTCCACCTTAATTAATTAATACTAGACCACTATCCTAACCCTTGTTTGGCATGATAAAATCGGCCACTATAGTCTAGAATCACCCAAGAGATCATTTGAAAGCAATTCAAAATTCAAAATTCAAATGCATGAAGACTTGGTCTTGATATGATCCTTATATCTTGCACCATCCTCCTCACCCCTCATAACCACTCCATCACACTCCCTCCCCACCGAAATCAGACCCATTTTCAGTAGAAAAAACGTGAATAACAGCTAGGGAGAAAGGGAGAAAAATCGAGAGCAAGAAAGGTAAACAAGAGAAGCGCTCCACCTCCTCCGTGCCGCGTCGTCGTCGTTTCGTTCGTTTTCTTTCGAAACGAAACCAGGCATGTCTAGATTTCTTTCAAACCTCAATCAAGTCATATTATCATCTATTTTTTTCAGTACATGATCATTTTTATTCAAGTAAAAATCGAGATCCATGTCAAAACAATTTGAAACCACACATACAGAATTTTCGAATTTATTGGCAAGCTTCACGGTTTCTTTTGTTTTGTGAGTTTCAGGTATTGGATCGACTCCAGGCTCCCAAGGCGGCTTGTATACATGTATTAGGATGCATTAGGACCATGTTGGTCCATTCAAACCAGCCCCATGCTTGCTGGAAATTCAGAATGACAGCAAGTCCCCATAGGTGCAGAAATGTTGTTCGAAAAATTCAGTTTCTTGTCATGGAGGAAGGATCTGATCTTGGCTGCCCCAAGGGCTCTTAGCCATGGTTGGATCACTCCCCTAGCATGTCTAAGATTTGACTAAGTTGCACTTTTAATGTCTTGGTCCATGGTTCATCGGTTTTTAATCAAAACATCACAACAGCCCCTATACCCCTTCGGCTACTTCGGTTGGACAACTTTTGGTTTCGGTTTGTGTTTGCTTGGTGTGGATCTTGGTTGGCCTATGGCCCTTAGCCACGGTTCATATCATGCTCCTAGATGTCTAGATCATGCCATGGTCAATCAAATGGCCATTGGAACGACACGAGACATCGATCATAGCATAAACACTACACATGCATGCACGTTGCTCTCGGTTGGACCCTTCGGTTGAGTTATGGTGTGATGCGGATTGTGGCTGGCCTAGGGCCCTTAGCCATGGTTCAAATCATTCCTTGGGATGTTGGTAAGAGTCTCTGGTCGGTGGTTCACGCCCCTAATGGCCGATAGTCTCGAAACCAACGCAAGTCTTGTAGTTGCACAGCTGCTGGAAATTACAGCAAGTTGCTGTGTCGGTTCAGAGGCTCGTTCGAGTTCTTGGTTGGCTTTTAGCCCATGGCCTTGGACTGGACAGTGCCTCATTGAGTTAGGAAGGTCATGTTTTTGACCGTTCGTCATTTGGATCATTTTTGAGGTCGTACGAGAATTTACGGTGCAATGTGCCAAATTGACTCTCGAAAGAGCGTTTCGTGTTTTGGCCTTTATTTCACCTAGATTTCGACCCTATCATTTTAGGAACATTATTTTATGATTTTTCAGCGTATTTTAATCATGACTATATGTCGGTTAGTGTCGGTTCAAGTTGGCTCGGAGTCATGATTAAATGCGAAGTCATTAGGCGTCATAGTCGCATTTTTTGAACGTAAATTGCGTAGTTGGTCAAGTTTAAGCTATTGCATATTTTCATGGCACAGTTAGGTTGCAGCGAGCCTAGGAACGATCCAATCCAATCCAGTTGGTAAAATTACGGGACATTTTCATTACGCCAGTTAATTATTTTACGTGCATTAAATAGAAAATGATTATTTTTGAGATTTATGCGATATGGCTTGTGGTTCATTCACTATGTGGGAGTGTTATTTTATACGGTCGCCAGTGACCGATCAGTTCAGTATGGTACCACCCGGTCGCCAGTGACCGGCCAGCTCAGTTCAGTTTCAGCCTCCCCGGTAGCCAGTTACCGATCAGTTCAGCTTAGTGCAGTGGCCACAGGCGTAAAACATAATCTCAACAGAAAATTTTACCAGATATTTCAGTACAGGCTCCAAGGAGCAAATATTTTTACAGTGATTTCCAGTTCAGTTATGCACGTATTATAATTGCTCAGTACAGATTATTTTCAGTATGCCTCAGAACAGGATATGTTAACTCATGCATATTTTAATTCAGATTTTTACTCGTTACCTGCGATATATGCATGCTGAGTCTTTAGGCTCACTAGACTTGATTGTTGTAGGTACTGATGAGGCCAGGGCCGAGGGCGGGGACCAGTGAGCCAGCTTAGGTTGGCAGTAGTGGCACCCGAGGACCTCAGAGCAGCAGTTGTTAATTTTTAATTTTCCGCAAATTTTCAAGAAAGGAGTTTTAGGCCTTTCACATCCTGATTTATTCCAAAACTCGGGAACTTCATGCCGAGCATCTCAGAACTGTATTGCAGTTATTGAGGGAAAAGCAGTTATACGGAAATTTGAAAAAGTGTGAATTCTGGTTAGAGAAAGTATCATTTCTGGGCCATATCATTTCGAGAGACGACATTGCATTGGATCCTATGAAGATTGAAGTGATTAAACAATGGACTATTCCTACGACAGTCTCCGAGGTGCGTAGTTTTCTTGGCTTGGCAGGTTATTATCGACGTTTTATTGCCAATATCTCCGAAATAGCCCTGCCATTAACCAATCTGACGAGGAAGGCGGTGAAGTTTGAGTGGACAAACGAATGCCAACACAGATTTCAAGTGTTGAAAGACATGTTGAAATCAGCCCCTATCCTAGAACTTCTGTGCGGCACTGAAGATTTTATTGTATACACTGATGCGTCAAATATGGGACTTGGAGCTGTACTGATGCAGCGTGTGAAAGTAATCGCTTATGCTTCTCGCCAATTGAAAGACTACGAGAAGAATTATCCCACCCACAATCTTGAGTTGGCTGCTGTGGTCTTCGCATTGAAAATATGGAGGCATTATTTGTATGGCGAAAAATGTGAAGTTTTCACAGACCATAAGAGCTTGAAATATCTATTCTCTCAGAAGGAACTCAATATGCGGCAGAGGAGGTTGTTATAACTTGTTAAAGATTATGATGTGACCATTAGCTACCACCCAGGTAAAGCAAACGTCGTTGTAGATGCTTTGAGACGCAAGTCAGTTTCTTCTTTGAGCTCATTGATTCAGAAGCCATTGTTATTGGATCTGCAGAGGAGCGAAATCGCTATAGTAGAGCAAGGGACCATCGCTAGACTTTCAGCTTTGGTTATTCGAACTACGTTGACAGTAGGATACGACAGGAGCAACCTAATGACAATCAGTTGATGGAATTGCGATCTAAAGCTAATGAGAATGGAAATACAGAGTTTGCGATGAACACTGATGATTTGTTAACGTGGAGAGGTCGGATATGTGTTCCCAGTGCAATGACATTCATCGAGATGTTTTGACAGAGGCTCATACCGCGCCATACTCGATACATTCATTTAGCACCAAGATGTATCAGGATCTCCGACGTCTATACTGGTGGCCAGGTATGAAAAGTGTTGAAAACCAGACTTTAAATTCTGGAGTTTGACAAACTGATCAACCAACTGATACGCGCAATTATATTCAGCAACTGAACTTAACAACTGAAATTAGCTGATCTAATAAAGAAAACTGAACAGTTGGAAACCGATCAGTTGAAACATTCAGCCGTATGCTTCTAAGCTAAGCATCCTTCAACTGAACATGTATCGGGAAAGAACATTCAACCGAAAAAGAGACATAGAAGACTGCAACTGAATATGAAACGCCGCTCTTCAATCAATACAGCTTAGACAACGCATTTCGGCTAAAGCAGTTAAGACGCCGCATTACAATAAATGAAGCAAACAATGCCCAAGAAATAATGAAGTGGCAATCAAGGGATACAAAGATTCAAATATATCTCAAGTTACCGTTGGAAGGGAAGCTTATAAATATGACAGAAGAACAATTAAAGAAAAAAGAAGATCACTCTGCTCAAAGCCTGCTGTTACTCTGCCAAAATCTTAGCTCACTCTTACTTGGTTTATTCGTAGCAGTCAAGGCTACAATTTGAGCTTACTAGCACTTTGTAATAATCGTTAAATTCGATAGTGCTAAGATCAGTTACGCACTGAGAACATTTTGTAATACTAAGAATTTCAGCTTTTGGTAGTGATAAGTCTAAACTGAAGTGGGTCAGTATAAATCTTGTATTCGATCAAAGTCTTTTAGTGGAAATCTTATGCTTGAGATAGAAGGGACGACGTAGGAGTAATTGAAATCTCCGAACATCCAGAAACAATCCTTGTGTAATTTATTTCAGTTTTTTATTCTATCTGTCAGTCAGTTACTTTCCGCAACTACTTTAGTTTAACTGATTGTCATTGACCAGCAAGATTCTGAGAATCAGTTTGTCACTAAACTGAACTCTAAATTCGAAAAGATCAGTTTTAATTGTGAGTTTTTATTCACCCACCCCCCCTTCTAAACACTCTTGATACGTTAATCGATCCTATCAAGTGGTATCAGAGCGGTTGAATCTTGTTTTTGAATACTTTTGATCTATAAACTTGCTAGCATGACTTCATTCAACAAAATTCCTATGTTCTCCAGAGAAAAATTTGATGATTGGAAAATCAGAATGCATGCTCATTTAGCTGCACTAGATGATGACATGTGGTATGTCATAACCGATGGACCCATGAAGATTCTAAAAACAAATATCGCAGTTGCCATAACAGAAGGGGCACCACAAAGAATAGAAAAGCCCAGAGATGAATGGACAACTGAAGATAAAAGAAAATCAAATCTTTATAATGTGGCTAAAGACATTCTGTACAAAACGCTGGACAAAGTAACCTTCAGCAAAATAAAGATGTGTAAGACAGCCAAAGAAATTTGGGAAAAGCTGATCCAGCTGTGTGAAGAAAATGATCAAACCAAAGAAAATAAACTTTCTGTTGCTGTTCAAAAGTTTGATAACATCAAAATGTAAGCATGACAATCAATGCACGAGTATGATGAAAGAGTAAGCAGTATCATCAATGAGTTAAATGCACTTGGAAAAGTGTATACCAACAAAGAGATTGCACTAAAGGTAATGAGAGGTCTTCCCAAGGAATGTGATGTCAAGACCATGGCAATGAGGGAGTCCAAAGATCTGAACCAGATTGAACTTCATGATCGGTTTGCTGATTTAAAGGCTTATGAATTTGAGCTGCAGACCAGAGAAGGAGAACCATCTACCCCTGCAGCCACAACTGCTCTAGCTGCTGTCAGAACAGAACCAATCAATTCAGTCGAGAAATCTGCTGATCAGTTGAGCAGTGATGCTATGTCATTGTTCATCAAAAAATTTGAAGATTCATGAGAAAGAATCAAGGAAACTTCTAGAAGCCATACCAAAGGAACAGCTCCAAAGATGAATCAAATGCCTGCTACAACTGTGGCAAATCAGGTCACTTTATTGCTGATTGTCCTAAACCCAAGAAGGATAGTCAAGGCTCAACTGATAGAAGAAAGAAATCATATGAACACAAAAGAAGACCCAAGGAAGATAAGAAGTCCTTCAGAAAAAGAACATTATGTACTCTTAGCTGAAGAAAACAAATCTAAATGGGCAGAAACTGACAGTGAGAAGTCAGAACCAGAAAGCTCATGCAGCTCTAGTGATGATGACGAAGTCAAGTGCTTGATGGCTAATGATGCAGAAGAAGAATCATCTAGCCAACATGTATTTGATTTCAGCTCAACTGATTTCACACGAGAAGAACTCATTCTAACACTACATGACATGGTAAATGAGTATCAAAAGCGTGCATCATCATTTAAAAAAATCAAAGCAAAGCAAACTGATCCCACAAACAATAAAACCAAAACTGATGAATCAGTTGATGGGTTGAGTCTAAAAAGGGAAATTGCTGAATTAAAAGCAGAGAGAAACAAAAATCAGTCATTAATCCAGAAGTTGATTCTTGAAAACTCAAAACAGACTGAGCTCATTCAGTCTTGGAACAAGTCATCTACTACACTGAATGAGATGCAGAATTCACAAAAATCAGTTTCTGATAAAACTTGTTTAGGGTTCAACACTCAAGGAGAAATGTATCCAAATGATAATCAACCAAAGATAAAAAGAGACAAAGGGAAATACATTCACTTTGTCAAAACAACAGTGGTACAAGAACAAATTGAGCCCAGTAAACTGATTGAGCAACCTATTGAGAATATGAACAAGGCTAGAAGATATGGGATTGTTTATAATCAAAAATTCTCCACTGATTCACAAAGTCAGTCATCAAAGAGGTTTCACAAGAACTATTCGAATAGCTATTTCAATTACTATTACTGCAAGCCATTTCGGAAGAGATAAAGACTGAACAATCAGTTGAATAAAGCTAAAACACATATTGTATCATCTGTACGCTACACACCAAGCACACAAAAGCCGAGAAAAACCATTTGGAATACAGCTACTGGAAAGTCTGTTAGATTAATCCAAGTGTGGGTTCCTAAGGGACTAATCAGTTCAGGACCCAAATAGATATGGGTACCAAGTTATATTATGTGTGTGATTGCAGGTAACAGGTACAAACAATAACTCAATATGATATTTAGACAGTGGATGTTCGCGACATATGACAGGAGATGCAAGTGCGTTATCTCAACTGATCAAATACAATGGTCCAAACATCAGTTTCGGGGACAATTCCAAAGGTAGAACTGTGGGTAAGGGTAAGCTTATCCATGGTATTTACTTTTAAAGATGTTCTATTAGTAGAAAACCTGAAGTATAACTTGATTAGCATCAGTCAGTTATGCGACAGTGGATTCTCAGTACAATTTGACAAAAACTCATGTTCAGTCAAAACTTCAACTAATGAAATCATACTAACTGGCAAACGTTGTGGAAACACATATAAATTCAGTTGGAATAATCAAACTTATGCACCAGTTTTTTTTATTGCTTCCAAATCGTCTAGAAACTGGTTGTGGCATAAGAGACTAAATCATTTAAACTTTAAAACCATTGCCTATCTGAGTAAACATGAACTTGTAACTGATTTGCCCAAAATAGACTTTTCAAAAGAAAAACTTTGCTCAGCATGTCAGTATTGTAAACAAGTACGATCCTCTTTTAAAAACAAGGGCCGTAAATCTTCATCCCGATGCTTAGAACTGTTGCACATGGATCTCTTTGGTCCTATACCAGTCATGAGCTTAGGAGGAATGAAATACACCTTCATAGTCGTAGATGATTTTTCAAGATTTACTTGGTTTATTTTTCTCAAATCTAAAGACCATACTGCTTCGCAACTAATAAAGCTCTTCAAAAGACTTTTAAATGAAAAATTAGTTGGAATTGATCGAATCAGATCTGGTCGAGGAGCTGAATTCATCAATCAAACTCTTTCAAATTTTCTAGAAAATGCTTGAATTAAGCATGAGCTCTCAGTAGCCAGAACTCCTCAGCAAAATGGTGTAGCTGAGAGGAGAAATCGGACCCTTAAAGAAGCTGCTAGAATGATGCTTGCTGATTCCGGTATTTCTCAAAGATTTTGGGCAGAGGCAGTAAACACTGCGTGTTACACTTAGAACAGATCAATAATTAATAAGAATCATATGAAAACACCATATGAGATCTGGCATGGAAGAAAAACTATAATTACTTATTTCAAAATATTCGGCTGCAGATGTTTTATTCTTGATAATGGTAAAAATTATTTAAAAGCGTTTGATGCTAAATCTGCAGAAGGAATATTTCTTGGATACTCATCAGTTAGTATAGCTTATAGAGTCTTCAACAAGAAAACCTTAAATGTTGAAGAATCTGCTCATGTTGATTTCGATGAAACTGAACTAACTGATAAGCCAACTGATCAAGTTGAGCTAGTTGATCGATTTACAGGTATCGGTTTGGAAGATGATGACAAAAATGAAAGTCATGGCAATCAAAACATACTTCAAACACCTGAACCAGAAGTACTAGACCAGTCAGATGTGCAGGAAGTCGTTGCTGATGATCAGTTGATAGAGCATAATGGTAACATTCAAATACCAGTTGACGAAGCACCAACTGAGACTGAAAATTGTGTTCAGTTACTAACTGAAGAAATTGCTTATACAACAAATACTGAGTATAGATGGAGAAAATCACATCCACCTGAACTAGTAATAGGAAATCCATCTGATCCCGTAAGAACTCGCAATCAAATGCTAAATTTATTTATCTATTGAGCTTTTGTTTCACAACTAGAACCAAAGAAAACTGATGAAGCTCTTGCTGATTCTAACTGGGTAAATGCAATGCAAGAAGAGCTAAATCAGTTCACTTATAAAAATGTCTGGAACTTAGTTCCAAGACCAATTACAAAAACTATTATAGGTACAAAATGGGTATACAGAAATAAACCTGAACGAGGATGGTTCAGTTGGACGCAACAAAGCAAGATTAGTGGCACAATGATATAGGCAAGAAGAAGGAATTGACTATGATGAGATGTATGCTCCAGTTGCAAGACTGGAAGCAATCAGAATTTTTCTCGCTTATGCATCACACAAGAAGTTCAAGGTCTATTAGATGGATGTAAAGAGTGCATTCTTGAACGGTCAATTACAAGAGGAAGTATATGTTGAACAACCCCCAGGTTTTGTAAATCACAACTTTCCTGATCATGTATATCATTTGAACAAAGCCTTATATGGTCTTAAAGAAGCTCCCAGAGATTGGTACGAAAATCTTTCAAAATTTCTAACTGATCTTGATTTTTCTGTTGGATCAGTTGATAAGACCTTGTTAAAATTTGCTAAAAATGATCACATTTTATTAGTTCAAATTTATGTTGATTATATCATATTTGGGTCCACTAATCCCAAATTATGCGAAAAATTTGCTAAGCTAATGCAGTATAAGTTTGAAATGAGCATGATGGGTCAACTGACATTCTTTCTTGGACTGCAAGTGAAGCAACTGGAGAATGGTATATTCAACAGTCAAACTAAATATACAAAGGAGCTGCTGAAGAAATTTGGCATGAAGTCATGTTCAGCTGCAAATACTCCCATGAGCTCATCAGTAAAATTGGACACTGATCAAGGGGGAATATCAGTTGAGGCGACATTATATCGAGGTTTAATAGGTTCATTGTTGTACTTAACTGCCAGTCGTCCTGATACTGTATTTTCTGTCTGTATGTGTGCTAGATTTCAAGCAAATCCTAAGCAATCACATTTCTCAGCTGCTAAAAGAATTTGGAAATATCTTAAGGGTACACAAAATGTTGGGTTATGGTATTCTAAAGACTCTACTTTCAATTTAGTTGGATATTCAGATGCAGATTATGCAGGATGTAAGCTTGATCGTAAAAGTACAAGTGGATCTTGTCAGTTTCTAGGAGACAGACTGATCTCTTGGTTCAGCAAAAAGCAGACATCCATAGCTACCTCAATAACTGAAGAAGAATACCTTGCTGCTGGTAGTTGTTGTGCACAACTGATCTGGATCCAGCAACAACTGAGAGATTATAGGGTAATTACAAATGAATCGCCCATATTTTGTGACAATACGAGCACAATTGCCATCACCTATAATTCAGTTCTTCACTCAAGGACCAAGCATATAGATGTCAGGCACCACTTCATTAGAGATCATGCTTTGAAGAAGAACATTAGACTGGAGTATATTTCAACTGAGCAACAAGCAGCTGACATCTTCACCAAACCATTACCCGAGACTAAGTTTTCTTACTTTCGCAATATTCTTGGTTTAATTGACTTGTCTTAAAATTATTATTGATGTTGTTTTACTAATAAAATTCTTTGCAGAAAATAAGAACACAACAACAAATTGGAAATGATACTTTATTAAGAATAAAATCGATTGCATCTTACAGAAGATAACTTAGGACCAACTGAATCTTGCCATTTTGTAATCCAATTATTCAACTCATAAATTCGGATTTTAGAAAATGATTCAATTGTAGAAATCTTCTCAATCACATGCCATTCATTCCATAGCATTGCTTGTAACGCTAATCATCTTCTTTATCATCTTTGGGATTTAATTATCAATTAAATTAAACATGGTCTAAAAATTTTTCTTTTAAAACACAAGTGCGGAGCATAATGGAATGTAACTAATATACATCTCAGTATATAAGTACAATAATGTACAACAATTATTCAAACTAGTCTAAGGTTCAACTACTAAATTTCAAGTATTAAACCAAATCTACAATAAGTCCGGAATAACCACTCTAAACTCGTCTTCTCTCATCATCTTCTTGACCCCGATCTTGTCCCACCTGTTGTCATGCACACATACAAAACAAGACAATTGCCGGATACTCCGGTGAGAATAAATCCCAATATAAAACATGGTAGACATGCATATACAAAATATAAATCATAAAGCATATTTTCATGCATAAAATCAATAGCAATAGGTTTCATAGTCTATGAAACTAAATCAAAATAAGCATGCAGTAACAATGGGTTTCATAATCTCTGAAACCAAAATAAAATAAGCACGCAAATCAAATCAATTCATATCTTGACTCAACTCAACTCTAACTCTAGGGATCCCGGTGTGAATAAGATGTAACAGGTCTCCCACCTACTCTCCCAATCGTGGTGGCATTATATCTTATTCCTAAACTTCGGTCTGGTCTGTATCGAAATCTACAATCGGAGTAAATCTGATCCGAAGCATCGATAACACCGAACGTTTAGAAAATTGGCGTATCTACCAATGATACTCCTATCTCAGTACATATATATAAATCAATATAAAGTACAAACAGAACAAGTATGTGATTTTGTTGGGAAACTCAAATTGAATCTCATTTGAGTTGTGTCTTCCCCAAACAAAACATGAATTATACCTTTTGTCGCACAATCTCTTTCGATGTCGAAGTCTCGATGTCAAATCTATCAATATCAAATCTGAAATGGCAATGTTGAGATGCATTCTATCAATCTCTATTCAATTCAACACATCTACGAATCAATGATCAATCTTGATGGTATAACGGCGTAATCTTTCGATACCGATCAACTCAAACAATAAGAATCTCAACATATATCAACAAACCATAATCCTCAATTCATAACCAACATAAAATACTCGTTAGCATCTCAGAATCTGCAGAAATCGGAATATGTATATGCTGGAAATTGAGAACAATCATATACGATATCATTTCTTCAATCCGTTTACGTTTCTACAATGTCCAAAATCTCAAGAACATATATCTCTACTCAAATCATCATTCCTCCAACATATAGATTTCAAAACATGCTGGAAATGAACAATACTTACATCCTCTTGTAGCACTTGATGAGAGGAGCAATAATCTATGTTTGGATTGAAGTTGGGATGGTTAAATCTTGAGTAATCACAATTCAAAGATGGAATGAAGCTTGAGGGAATTTGCTGAACTTGCTCCCCCATTCTCTCGGTTCTTAAGCTAGCAAAGAAGGAAATGAAGACACATAGACCTTATATGCATGGCAAGGACAAGTGTCATTATTTTTCAATTAACACGTTGCACCGCGAGTGCGCTGGCTTCTTGACCGCAGGTACGGTCTGCTCTCGGCAGCCCTATCCAAAATGCAGAGCCATCGACCGTGGGGGCGCTCTGGTTTACACCACGGGTGCGCTCACCCTACTGTAGAAGCACCGCGGGTGCGCTGCCTCTGGGACCGCGGTGCGGTGTTGCTACTGTAATTCTATTCAACTTTCTGTCCATGCACTGCGGGTGCAGTCCTTCTTTAGGCGCGGGTGCACTCATGCTACTGTAATTCTTCCACAATTCATGAGCTCAACCGCGGATGCGGTCCTTTCCTTACCGCTGGTGCGGTCAATATCTCATGCAACACTTCATAATCTCATTTAGTGCCTCTCATTACATGTCATGCATACTCATATCTTCCGAATATCATATCAATGAAGACTAATAAATCTCAAGCCTTACATTTCTCCCCCTCTTAGATCTGAGTTCGTCGTCGAACTCGCAAGTAATCAATTCAGACATAGCAGAAGGAATGTATACAGAGTTTAAATCAGAAACTCATCTCAATGGATCCATTCTGAAATCTTAATCTCATGACAAATTCTGTATTTGAGATAGTCTCTTTGATGCCCTGTCAACTTACTATATTTTCAATAATAGTATAGTCTTTATTCTGAAATATCTTTCTTGTACGGATCTGTGATTCTAAATTGGAATAATAATTCAAGAGCATAATATCATAATACCCTTCGAAATAACTCTGACAGAATCAATCTCACAATACTGGCTATACAACATCCGTATATACCAATCAACAGCTCATACCAAATCAATATCATCAGCTATTATCAAATCTGTTTATCCCAGTCAAGGATATATTAAATCTTCGGCTTCAATTACCAATCATCACCATCCGACGTTGGCATATTAAGTCTGTCTGGTCTGAGCTATCTTCATTCCCTTCTGAATTTGTTACATTTTCTTTGTCATATCTCTGACCGTATCAGATCCTATCTCAGGTATCTCCGAGATATTATTCTTATACCAAAGAAATCTGCAGTACTCACTGTACAATGTATCGTCTGTAACTATTTCATTATCCATCTGGTTATCTGATAACTATTATCATAAAATAATTCACACAGCGACAATATGTCATCTCAACTTGTACTAGCATCCAGCACTGCAGCTCTCTGGATATCTCTCAATATCCGGATAGTACACTCTGGCTATCTGTCAGTTAGTGGATAATATATGAATGAGTTCATGGTATGTTCTGCCACAATTACAAACTCAATCAAAATTCATAATCTGATATAATCTATTTCAACATTCTGGTCAATCTGACTATTTCTTTGACATCGATCTTTGTCATCTAGTCATGTGTGTACGTCATCTTGTACAACTACTAGATATAGATTGAACAATCTTTCAATCACAATCATATTATATCACAATCTGGAAAGTATTATAGTAATCTCATTACGAAATTCATTGAATTATACTCCCCATGTCTAATCAGAAATATACCAATTCTGTGATAACTCTTCCGATTTCTATCTTTCTATCTTCATTTTTTGGCGATTCAGACATTTCAGTACAAATTGTGCCAACATTTCAGTACAAATTCTGTCACAAATGATTTAATCTGTCTATGTCAAAACTATCTGTTCGAATATCATACATTCTCAGTCACCAAAATGAAAACTGAATCCACTACAGTGCGTTTTTGACACTATCTGTCATTTCAGATTCGAACTATTTGGTACAAACAAATCAGTTAATAATATAAATAAAAAAATACCTACCTGGTATTCGGTTCTGACTATCGATATCAAATTTTTTCGTGCAACTCTGACACATTTGACATCATACGATAATCATTCTCATACAGTAAAAATCACATATCTGCCACTCTGATCGATGTTCTGCTCTGATTATCGAATTTAAGTTCTGAACATTCTGGTTAAATCTCTGAACTGCCGAAATCCTCGAATTCAGCTCTGATTCGGTTTGAATAATCTGTATCAAATATTTATCTAGAAGCTAACAATTCCCAAGTAGTTCAAAACATAATCGGATAAGATAATCTGCCAACTCAGACAAATAAATTTCTAATATTTCTGAAATTTCTGATATTTCTGATATCGGTATCGTTCTTAGTCACTGATCACAATCTCGACTGTGTCAAAATCACTCTGTATATTAACTTCAGATATCGCTTATTCTGAATACAATCTGTTTCAAGCAAGATTCTTACCTGAATAATTCTTTATACAATAATCACAGTTCTCAGAGTATTCAATACAATCTTCAGATATTCGATTCAATCAATCAGATGCTGCAAATATATCCAAATATCATAGATATAATAAGCATAAATCATTAGAATACCTCTGAACATACTGAAACATGCCACAGAGAAACACTAAATCAAATGTAATTCCTGGTCAGTACTCTTCTATTGATCTTTCAATTCTTTCAATTCATGCAGTGACATTCTGTACTGAATTCTAAAATACAAACAGTATCTGGTATCAATTCAATTATGAAATCTATCTTCCTGATATAAAGCAAATCCAAAATCTTATCTAGGAAGACGTCAACCAACTCGTACATCACTTGGCAAATCTGCCAATACTAGGCTCGATTTTAGCATGTCTACTGAATACATAAGGATACCATCTGCTCCTTTCTGTATCAATCGAGTCATAAACAATACATATATCAAAGGAATTCTAGATCTAGAATCCTTACCGTGGAATTTCTACTCATCAGCCCTATCTGGTCTGAATCTTATATTTTTCTGGAAGGAATCTACAATAGTTCTGTACTTGTTCAGCATATTAATATCAATAATGCGGTGAAATCAGAAACACAAGTACATCATAATCTAACTCGACCTCATTCTCATCTTACTGTAGTATACAATATTTCATAGAAATCTCTGATATCAATCTTTCTTTCCCAAAAAGTAAGGGAATCAATACTACAGTACAATCAGACTCAACAGATACATCATATCTCAATGCAACTCAGTCAAAGATAATCGTAGGAAATTCATTAGTATATATCAATACCTATGCAATATAATCATAAAAGAACAGTACCTGCCACTCTATCATCAAGTGTGTCCTTTGTCTGTTCCTCGGTCTTCTGCTCCCTAAAATCTTCGGGAACTTCTCTGAGGACAAACTCTAGCAAAGTGTCCCGGCTGTCTACAAATATGGCAACTACCAGTCACTCCCTGGCATTGCTCGATGGGATGTCTCCCTCCGCAAATTCTGCAATATACTTCAGTATGACTCGGGCTAGAACCACTGGAGCTAGACGAACCACTCATTCCGCTCCCTAACTTCTTAAATTGTTTCTTTCAAGCTTTCAGCATATCTTGCTTTCCATTCGTACTGCCTTTATCAAATCTAAGAGGGAGTTGCTGTGTCGGGAGTTGAATCACCTCTAACCTTTCTCGTTGTCGAATCAGACTCACCTCAGCTCTCTTTGCCCTACTCAAAAAATCAGCAAAATGGTAAGGTCGCTGCATATTTATCAATGCAACTATCTCTGAATTCAATCCTTTGATGAACTGCTCAGCTACAGCTTCATCATTTCCAGCTATTTGAGGAAAAAACGCAGTGGAGTAGAGAATTTAGCAACATATTCTTCAATATTCAGTTGGACTTGTCTCAAATTCTCAAACTCTGCTCTTTTATCTTCTCGGTACGAAACTGAAAAAAAAATCTCCGATAGAATTCGGCTTTAAAGACATCCCACGTGATCACAGTACCACGTTGTCCTAATACTCCCTTTATTCTAATCCACCAACTCCTGGCGTCCTCTCGTAAATGGTTGGGCACCAGTTTAATTCTCTGTTCATCTGAATACTTAAGCAAATCAAACAATAGTTCTATGTCATCTAACCAATTCTGACACTCTTCAGACATCTCAGTACCCCTCAAAATCGGCGGTTGAAACGACTGAAATTTCTTCAACTGTATTTCCATCGGAGTTTCTGATATATCTATCTGTTCAACCGAAGTACTGCCCCGTTCTGAAATTCTTCTAGGAGGCATATCTGATTACCAAAACCATTAGTAACCCACTTACCACAAACCTATTCCATTCTTTCTCGGATCATCTTACTGCTGATCATGAATCAGATCTGGTTCATACTCAATAATACATAATACCAACTCAAATCGGATAATCAGGTAAACATGTATTTCAAAGCAGTAAATCATAGTATCATGCTAGCATACATAATGTAAATCAACATTAAAATAAATCTCATGCTAGGAATCACATGCAAGGAAAGAAAACTCAATCTACCCCGCTCATTCTCTTCTATCTCAGTCTAAAGGATCTATCGCTCTGATACAACCTGTTGTGGGGACCCGGACGCTAATCATCTTCTTTATCATCTTTGGGATTTAATTATCAATTAAACTAAACATGGTCTAAAAATTTTTCTTTTAAAACACAAGTGCGGAGCGTAATGGAATGTAACTAATATACATCTCAGTATATAAGTACAATAATGTAAAACAATTATTCAAACTAGTCTAAGGTTCAACTACTAAATTTCAAGTATTAAACCAAGTCTATAGTAAGTCCGGAATCACCACTCTAAACTCGTCTTCTCTCATCATCTTCTTGACCCTGATCCTGTCCCACATGTTGTCATGTACACATACAAAACAAGACAACAGCCAGATACTCCAGTGAGAATAAATCCCAGTATAAAACATGGTAGACATGCATATACACAATATAAATCATAGAGCATATTATCATGCATAAAATCAATAGCAATAGGTTTCATAGTTTATGAAACTAAATCAAAATAAGCATGCAGTAATAATGGGTTACATAATCTCTGAAACCAAAATAAAATAAGCACGCAACTCAAATCAATTCATATCTTGACTCAACTCAACTCTAACTCTAGGGATCCCGGTGTGAATAAGATGTAACAGGTCTCCCACCTACTCTCCCAATCGTGGTGGCGTTACATCTTATTCCTAAACTTCGGTCTGGTCTGTATCGAAATCTACAATCGGAGTGAATCTGATCCGAAGCATCGATATCACCGATCGTTTAGAAAATTGGCGTATTTACCAATGATACTCCTATCTCAGTACATATATATAAATCAATATAAAGTAAAAACAGAACAAGTATGTGATTTTGTTTGGAAACACAATTTGAGTTGTGTCTTCCCCAAACAAAACATGAATTATACCTTTCATCGCACAATCTCTTTCGATGTCGAAGTCTCGATGTCAAATATGTCAATATCAAATCTGAAATGTCAATTTTGAGATGCATTCTATCAATCTCTATTCAATTCAACACATCTACGAATCAATTATCAATCTTGACGGTATAACGGCGTAATCTTTCGATACCGATCAACTCAAACAATTAGAATCTCAACATATATCAACAAACCATAATCCTCAATTCATAACCAACATAAAATACTCGTTAGCATCTCAGAATCTGCAGAAATCGGAATATGTATATGCTGGAAATTGAGAACAATCATATACGATATCATTTCTTCAATCCGTTTACGTTTCTACAATGTACAAAATCTCAAGAACATATATCTCTACTCAAATCATCATTCCTCCAACATATAGATTTCAAAACATGCTGGAAATGAACAATACTTACATCCCCTTGTAGCACTTGATGAGAGGAGCAATAATCTATGTTAGGATTGAAGTTGGGATGGTTAAATCTTGAGTAATCACAATTCAAAGATGGAATGAAGCTTGAGGGAAATTCCTGAACTTGCTCCCCCTTTCTCTCGGTTCTTAGGCTAGCCAAGAAGGAAATGAAGACACATACACCTTATATGCATGGCCAGGACAAGTGTTATTATTTTTCAATAAACCCATTGCACCGCGGGTGCGGTGGCTTCTTGGCCGCAGGTGCGGTCTGCTCTCGGCAGCCCTATCCAAAATGTAGAGCCATCGACCGCGGGGGCGCTCTGGTTTACACCGCAGGTGTGCTCACCCTACTGTAGCAGCACCGCGGGTGCGCTGCCTCTGGGACCGCGGGTGCGGTGTTTCTACTGTAATTCTATTCAACTTTCTGTCCATGCACAACGGGTGCAGTCCTTCTTTAGGCGCGGGTGCGCTCATGATACTGTAATTCTTCCACAATTCATGAGCTCAACTGCGGGTGCGGTCCTTTCCTTACCGCGGGTGCGGTCTATATCTCATGCAACACTTCATAATCTCATTTAGTGCCTCTCATTACATGTCATGCATACTCATATCTTCCGAATATCACATCAATGAAGACTAATAAATCTCAAGCCTTACAATTGTCATCATCAAGGTCTCTAACATGCCTGACTTCAAAACGATCAATGTATTTTCTTGTTGTTGCTGCTTGAGCACGAGAAGAAGCAGCACCACTACTACTTATCCTCTACAAATCATGAATTTTGAACCATGTTGACTTCACTTTCGTCAAGACATATTCCTCCATCGTTTTCTTTAACTCTTCTAAATAAGGACTTAATTGTTCAGTTACTTGAATATGCGTACTGCTGCATGCATCAGAATTACTTGAATCCGACATATTGAACTGTTATTGTCTCAGATTTTATCTCTTTCGTCTTATTTATAGACAGATGACATTAAATATTGAAGAAACCAAAGAGTCTCAAGTCAACCGAAGCGTTTTTCTCATTTACCCAGGCTTCTTATTTATCAGTTTTTTATTATCAACTGATATCAGTTTGTCATTTATTACTTAATGCTTAACTGATTTCAGTTCATAGTCAATTTATATAAGTTAGTCTTTCATCAGTTCATCTGTTTAAGTTCGCAATTTATATATAACAACTGATGAAATTTATCATTTGCAGGAAAGAGAAAAACAAAATTAAGCTCATATAAATAATTCATTCAACCATAAATGTTTGCACGGATTACACCATCATATTTTTCTTCTACAACAGTTATCCACATTTTCAACCAAGTGGATAAAGGTGCGGTAGATGTCTTGACAAAGCTCTGAGAAACAGCTATGCGCTTAAGCATTTTCAGTTCCTTTCGAAGCATTAGGTGATAGATATGACCATCCTTAAAGATGTCCACCCACACAGATATGTTCAAGTGCTCCCGCACTCTTTTCAACTTTGCCACCAGTTCGGGAGTTGTAGCCTCTCCAATATTATACAGGAACTCAAGCTTCTGTAACTTTTCCCAGTAGTGAAGACTCTTATAGAAGACTCCATCTTCTATAACAGCCTTCCTGGTCTCCAGAGCAAACGGCGAAGCACTCGAGCTACTCGTATCTGCCATTCCTTTTGTCTTGAATATTTTCACCAATATGACTGAAACTAACCGTGTTACTTCTATTTATAGCCGAAAATCATGGAAGCTGAAGGGCCGTCAATGTTTCAGCAAACGATAATCTTTCTGACCTTTAAATTTATTTTTATATCGTCACTTTAATTATTCTATGCACCGATTAAGGGGGAATATCAGTTTTGAAAAGGTTAACTGAGAGGACAATTGTTTGTAAATTCTCAACTGAAACGAATCAGTTTCCCAACTGATTGTTCAGCTAGATATTTTACAAATCTACTCACAAAAGTTAACAAATTAAAAAAAAAAAACTTATTATATTCCAAATCAACTGACGTGACTGCAGTTTTCATAACGTGGAATATTTTAAACCGCTCACTATTTTGCACACACGCTTACAGCACACGTACACATATTTTTATTCAAATTTTTTCATGGACTGACACGTGTCCCGAATTTGAACAGTCACGTACAAATGTACTATACCCGCTTCAATTCAGTTTTCTTTCTTACGAATACAATCAGTTCCTAAAAGCATACTAATTCCAGAGCTTATCTTTTACGAATTTCAGATCATTTTATCTTTCGAAATGGCGAATCAAATCCAGCTCACGTGTTAAACGCTATGGCCATTGATTTTGACTCAGTATTATCAGTTCAAGAAGCTGAAGTTTAGAACGTCTTTCTGAAGATTGAATCTGCTGGTCTCAGAATGTTTTTGGGACAATCTTCGCAGGAGATATACCCCAAGGAAGTAAATGAATTCTATCTGAAGGGATTTGTCACTACTGATGGAAGTATCTCTGTAACTGTCATTGATCAGCTGTTGATCCTATCTGAAGAGGCCTTCGGAGAAATTTTCTCTTTGCCAACTGATGGTTACGTCAGCTTCTCTGAAGTCAAAACATCTGACATTTAGGAAATGCAATCTTCGCTGTCTGCTGATAGGCGGAAAATCAAAGTTTTCGATCCAAAGAAAGAGCTGAAATCAAAAATTCAGTTATTAGCCGACATTGTGGCGAAGGGCATATTGGCTAAGGCAAGCTCTTATGCTGCCCTTACTCTTGAAAAATTCCAAGTGATGACCATTATCATGGGAGAGAAGAAAGCTAACTGGAGGCATATTATTTTCAATATTCTGAGGAATATGCTTCAATCTACCAAACAATCAAGAGGCTTGGCTATTCCAATCAGTTATCTTCTGAAACTAAAGGGATTGGTAGCTGACAATGCTGAAAAATCATCAAAGTTCAAGGTATTCACTGCCAAGGACATCTTACCACCAAAGACCAAACTGGACATTTCTCCCAAACAGTTTTTGAAAATCAAACAGGAGGTTGGGACGCAACCACCTACTCCAACACCAGTCAAGAAGGCCAAAACTTTGGCCCAATTGAAGACTGCAAAACGAAAACTGATTATCAGTGAATCAGATTCGGAGAAAACTCCTTCTCCTAAGCTTGTCAAGAGACCGAGGACGCAAAGAACTAAACCAATAACAGCGGTGGAATTCATTGCAACTGAGAGATTGACTCAATCACCTGCCCAACAGCCTATACAGGCTATCCCTTTGCAGGTTGTTCCACCTGATGATTCAGTTACTGAAGAAAAGGCACCCGCAAAAGTAAGAGCTCCCTTGACTCATGTAAATCGCCCTACCATTTTGCCTCCGGCCAGATCTAAAGGCTTTATATTGAGGGAACAAGTGGAAACCACTCACTCTGGTTTGGATATTCCTCACATTCTCACTACTAAAAAGGAAAGGGCACGCTAGTTGAAAAGCCAAGACCATCTAATGCCATCCAAACTCACATTGACCTGGTTTGGGAACAGGTAAATGCATTTGCCACATCGAAACTAAAATCTTTTGATAGTTGGAAGAGTTTTAGGACTGAGATTTTTGCCAAAGAGCTGAAGCACAAATCCCAACTGAAAAAGTTTATTAAACTTGAAGCGATTGTGTTGAATATAGTCAAAGCTGCTATTATTGCCCAGGTATTGGAGAGGCAAAAATATTTCTTTGATCAAATTCGAGCCAAAAAGCTGACTAGAATGGTTGAAAATCTGAAATCCAACTACAATCCCATAGGTCCAACTGCATATCATGATAGAGCTGTGTTCACCCAACTGGACTCAGATCTTGGTGGCCTACAAAGGGAAATCAGATTTTGGGAACAGGATCAGGAATTGATTCTTCCTGAAAAATCCTCCTGTTCAAAAATAAAAGAAGATACATTCTCCTCCCAGAAAAAAGAGCCACCTCCACAACCGGTTGCTGAAGAACCTGTTCAGGATATGCCACAATCATCTGGTGATAAACACATGTATTCTGAGGCTGAATTAACTTTTGCCAATATTGATGAAATCATTCAGACAGTAGCCCTGGAAGCTCAGCTAGAAGCAATAAATTCTGAATCAGTTGCTCCTTCAACTGAGAAACCAGAACAAGAGGTACAGATATCATCTGAAGAACCAGTTGAGCCTCTTGTTGCTGAAGAATTAATTCAGCAAGAAATATCTGCTGAGACTGAAGAACAAATTGAAGTGCCCATCCAAACTTCAGAAAAAAAACTAATTGAATCGGAGGAAACTCAATTAATCATTGAAAATTTTCCAACTGAAAAGCAAGCCCCAGATTTGGTGCAAGAAAAACAAGAGACACAAATTTTTGTAGTTATAACTCAGACTGCAAAAGAAGTCATTGAATCAGAAGTCCCTGATCTTACAACTGTTGAAACTGAAGTCCAGAACAGGATTCTAGTAATTTCTCATCAAGCCTCTAAAGATCAAACACAGGGAACATCTGATCAGTCACCTCATCCTCAATCCACAGAAATGGATCTTGTCCTTGAAGTAATCCAGAATATGCAGCACAATATGCAGCAGATGATAACTGAAATAAAGAAAATCCACACAATTGTGTCATACTGTCAAATTGGATTCTTCAATTGAATTTGATTCAGAAAAACTGAAAGACATTCAAGCAACCATGGAGTCTCTTACCCGAACTGTGCTTGAGATGAAGAATAACAGAGGTCTAGCTCAAAGTCTCTATACAACTCAGGATATAATCAGTCAACGAGTTGAGCGATTGGAAACTTCTGTTTCTAATAAAATGGAATTGCTGCAGACTTTTTTACAATCTGCTGTCTCAAGTATCTCCTCAGATGTCAAAATTCTTTCCACTGACGTTCGAAGATTATCTGAGAAGATAGATTTGTTTGACAAAAAGGGGGAAGAAATCAAAGAGCATCTTGAGAAACAGCAGAAAAAACCATCTCGTTAAAAAGCACTTAATCAGATTATTAGATTCAGCTGTTATTGAATCAAGACCTCTATCAAATCAATAAATTCAGATTTTATCTTATCCACATAAAGTTCAGTATTCAGTTATTATTACTTGCTGAGTTTTGTCAAACACCATAAAGGGGGAAATTGTTGAAAACCATACTCTAAATTCTGGAGTTTGACAAACTGATCAACCAACTGATACGCGCAATTATATTCAGCAAGTGAACTTAACAACTTAAATCAGCTGATCTAATAAAGAAAACTGATCATTTGGAAACCAATCAGTTGATACATTTAGCCGTATGCTTCTAAGCTAAGCATCCTTCAACTGAACATGTCTCGGGAAAGAACATTCAACCGACAAAGAGACATAGAAGACTGCAACTGAATATGAAACGCCGCACTTCAATCAATACAGCTTAGAACAACGCATTTCGGCTAAAGCAGTTAAGACGCCGCATTACAATAAATGAAGCAAACAATGCCCAAGAAATAATGAAGTGGCAATCAACGGATACAAAGATTCAAATATATCACAAGTTACCGTTGGAAGGGAAGCTTATAAATATGACAGAAGAACAGCTAAAGAAAAAAAAAGATCACTCTACTCAAAACCTGCTGTTACTCTGCCAAAATCTTAGCTCACTCTTATTTGGTTTATTCGTAGCAGTCAAGGCTACAATTTGAGCTCACTAGCACTTTGTAATAATCGTTAAATTCGATAGTGCTAAGATCAGTTACGCATTGAAAACATTTTGTAATACTAAGAGTTTCAGCTTTTGGCAGTGATAAGTCCAAACTGAAGTAGGATAGTACAAATCTTGTATTCGATCAAAGTCTTTTAGTGGAAATCGTATCCTTGAGATAGAAGGGGTGACGTAGGAGTAATTGAAATCTCCGAACATCCAGAAACAATCCTTGTGTATTTTATTTCAGTTTTGTATTTTATCTGTCAGTCAGTTACTTTCCGCAACTACTTTAGTTTAACTGATTGTTATTGACCAGCAAGATTCCGAGAATCAGTTTGTCACCAAACTGAACTCTAAATTCGAAAAGATCAGTTTTAATTGTGAGTGTTTCTTCAACCCCCCCTTCTAAACACTTTTGATACGTTAATCGATCCTATCAAGAAGTGACATTGCAAAGTTTATATCCGAATTTCTAACATGTCAGCAGGTAATGATTGAGCATCAAAGACCTGCTGTAACTTTGCAATCCATCCCAATACCTCAGTGGAAGTGGGAGCACATCACCATGGACTTCGTAACAGGACTTCCAAGAACACCAAAGGGTTACAACTCCATCTGGGTGATTCTTGAAAGGATAACCAAGTCGGCTCATTTTCTTCCGGTCAAGATGATGTTTACAATGAATCAGTATACTCAAGTCTATGTAGCTGAGCTTGTGAGACTTCATGGAATCCCTGTGTCAGTTGTATCTGATCATGACCCGAGGTTTACTTCTGAATTCTAGAAGAGCTTGCACAGAGCCTTGGGCAATAGATTGGCTTTTAGCACAACATATCATCCTGAAAGTGACGGGCAGTCAGAGAGGGTTATTCAGATTCTTGAAGATATGATACAAGCCTGCACGATTGATTTTTCTGGTAGCTAGGATTCTAAATTGCCACTTGTTGAATTTGCGTATAACAATAGTTATCAGGCGACGATTGGCATGGCATCATATGAGGCATTGTATGGCAGGAAATGTAGATCACCGTTGAACTGGGATGAAGTCGGTGAAAGAAAGATGTTAGGACCAGAATTTGTCCAACTTACAGCTGATGTGATTGCTTTAATTCGGGACAGAATGAAGACGGCCCAATCCAGACAGAAAATTTATGCCGATATCCAAAGAAGGCCTTTGGAAGTTAAAATTGGAGATCACGTATTTGTCAAAATTGCTCCTCTCAAAGGCATTATGAGATTTGGTAGGAAAGGAAAGCTGAGCCCAAGATTTATCGGCCTATTTGAAATTCTAGACAGGATTGGAGAAAGAGCATATCGTCTAGCTTTGCCGTCAGACGTGGATAGAGTCCACAATGTATTTCACATCTCAATGCTCAGGAAGTACATCTCGAACCCTTCACATGTTCTCAGACATGAACCGTTGGATCTGATACCGAACTTGACTTATCAAGAAGAACCAATCCAGATTTGAGATGCCAAGGTTAAAGTATTGAGGAATAAGAAGATCGGCATTATCAAGATTCTTTGTCGTAATCAGTTGGTTGAAGAAGCAACGTGGGAGCCAGAGGAGGAAATGAAACAGAGATCTCCTGAGTTATTCGCATAGTAATGGCAATTTCGGGGACGAAATTTCTTAAGGAGGGGAGAATTGTAACGCCTAGACAATCGTATGTTTATGATGTAAGGTAGTGATTATGATTAAGTATGTTCCTTATTCTTTTTATGGTTTATTATGATGATCGTTTGGGATATGTGATGTAATGGTGATGGTTTATGGTTTCAAGATATGATATGAATGGTATTGAATGATATAGAATGAAACATAGAATGTATGGGTAGAATAGAAAGTTGATCTTATCCAAATAGGTAATGGAGGTGCTGAAACGGTATAAAACTGTGGCAGTTGTTGTGGTTTTTAGCATAATGTTTTGTATATTGATCTGAATGATGTGAGGCCATTTTTATTAGAAAGATAAGATATAAGGCTATAACTTTCATGTTTTGAGTTTTGTTCAAATCATTGTGGAAGACAAGCCAAAATTGCCCCGAAGTGTGTCGTGTGTATCGTCGTTCCTCCAGTGACACATGTTGGGAGATTAAGCATAACTCTTTACTCAGACCTTCAAATGACATGAGACCAATTGGAGATGCAAGTCAAAACATAGAACTACAACTTTCATTTTTACCACTTTTTAAAATTATGAAGGGAATCGAAAGCGATCTTTGATATGGCTGTGCGCAGAGCGGCACCCGAGCGGTAAGAAATGACCGCCCGAGCGCCACTGGTTCTGGATTTTTGGTTTTGGATAGTATGGTTTGCACTATGGCGATAATTTATGACCGCCCGAGCACCCAGCAAGTGTAAAAAACGTGTTTTGAGGTTTGGTAAGCCTTTTATTAAGTGGTGTATGAATTTTCTCTCATTTTCTTCTCTTTCCATTTCTCTCCATCGGTTTATAAGGTAGGGCTCCTTCAAGTTCTCTTTATTTCTTCTTCTAATTTCTTAATCTCAAGGAAGAATCTTGCAAACCAAGCTACGAAATGTATCTTTAAGGATTGAAAGGTTTAAGGTAAGGAATCCATTCTTGTTTCTTTTGGTTTTTGAGTTAGAATTCAAGAGGTTGAGGTTTTATGGGTTAACTATTAAATGAAGGTTGTTATTTATATAATGTTGGATTTTATATTGGATTTGACTTTGTAGGAGCATCATCAAAGGATTGAGTTTACCATTCCTATCATTGGTTGTAAGTAGACCTCATTAATGAATGCATCTCATGAACTATGTATATAATATAATGGTTTTAAATGATTAGCTCCTTTAAAATGATTCAAAGGTATTATGTTTATGTATCTATGTATTGATGAAAAAAGAAAGGAAATGGTTTCTATGTCATTGAAATGAAAAAGGAGCTTAATGTTTTTATATTCACACCATGTGTTTGATGAATGGTTTCAATGAATATCATTATGGCTTGATAGTTAAATGGTATAGTGGTGTTACCTTTGATAATTATAAACCCACATGACTGATGTTGATCAACGAAAAAACATGTACATGACTGATTTGACTGAAAAGTACAGTATACCAATGACTGATAACAATTATTGCCAATACATATAAAATAAAGAATCAATTGCCATCTTATGATATGATTGTTATATATGGTTTTATTGAATGATGGCATATAAAGTTTAAATGAAAGATTATGGATTCTTTTGTTTTGCTATAATATATGTATTTGTTAGTATGATGTCTAGTTACTGAGTTTTATAAACTCATTCAAATTATGTTTATGGGATGCAGATCCTAAAGATTAGTTTTGGCGGAGTTGTCGCAGCAGATGGAAAGTACATATGCCAAATTTTGGAGATGAATGCTCTTTGCAATGTTTAAAGATTTTGAATAGAAACAAGAAATATTTTAATATGCATGTATATGATACCTTTTATTAAAACTTTAATTATGTATGGCGGATTGTATGAAATTTTAGATGGATGATAGCTCTTATACTAAATGCTTATGGTTTATTTTGTGTATTATTTTAATGGTTAAGTTGGATTGTTGGTTTAAAGAGTTTTGTTTGTGGCAGGTTGATGTGTTTAAATTATAAGTAAACTCTGCCAATTTTTTTTTAAAATTGCATATTTTCTCAAATTTTAGTTAAGCTTCCACATAAAAGTTTATATCTTCATTTGATTGAGTCAAAGGTGTTACAGAAGTCATGGGAGTTTCACTCAATTCACATCATATTTCCGGTGGAAGTCACAGCTTTTCGGCGTCCAGGCCTCCCCAATAATATGAGCCAGACACTGTCCACGGGTAGCGATCAACATGCAACCACGGTTGATGGAAGGCAAGGAAAAATTAAACTCTTTTAATTTTTACTTTTACGGTTTGATATTGATTTTGAATCATATTCAAATTGAGGGATTTTAATTTTAAAATTGACTCATTATTTTAATTTTTAAAATCGCGTGCCACGAGTTTGTTTGTTTGCTGGATCCATGCAACTATATTATCTAATAATATACATACATGCATACTACTATATATCGCATATATCATAATACGACATTCAACAACAGATAAGGATGATCGATCGCCAACAGTATTAGATCCATGTGAGCCATACATGGATCCAGGTCCAAAACCTAGGTGAATGCAGGGATGCAAATGCAACTATTACAAGAGCTTTCAATATTTTACATGTCTTCATCTCGTTCATCGGACCCACCATCTTCCAATCTTGATCCCTTACTATTTCTAATAATTACATTAAAATAGCCATGGCACATAAGGGATACTTCTCATAGGGGTGGAAACGGGCCATAAACCAGGCCCACTTTAATAATATCAAATATTAACAAAACGAATAAAAAAGTAAAATATCCTAACATACACCTAACACATTGGTTAAGGCTCTCGATCATCCTTCATGCATTTAATATCAAATATTAACATCAATTTAATTAAACAAATTTAATTAATTGATAAATCATTTATCTAATAATTTTATCATTAACCACAACAATTAATAAAGAATTTAATAAATTAAATAAACACCTTTATTTAGTTTCCAATTAATTCAGTAATAATTGATTTCTTGTAAAACTCATATTTACCATAAATAAATAAAATCATATTCCAATTATTTATCTTAAAAGAAAATTATTAATTTTCCAAAAATTAATTTTTCAAAAGATAAATTGAATTAATTTTCATAAAATATCAATTTAATCCAAAGTTTTGAAAAATCAGAAAATCGCACCCTAGGCCCAAACAATTCAAGCCCAATATCCAGCACGGTTGCCGAGACACTCCCGGGCAGCCGCCCGCGCACTGCCCGAACGTTTCGGGCAGTCGCAGGAACGCTGTACGCAGCCCGCAGCGCGCACGCTGAGCAGACACTCCACGCAGCTCTTGCCCGCGCGACGCGCGCTCGCTGCGCGGACACTCCACGCAATTCCTGCGCTGCATGCTGCGCGCGCGGTCTGCCTGGAACAGTTTCGGGCAGATCCGAAAATATTTTATTTTATTTTTGGAAATATAAATTTGTTATGGTGCATCAATTTTCTAAAAATTTTCTTGTGTGGTTATAAATAAATTATTCAATATGATTAATAAACCATACGATATAGAGAACCTGACTCTAATATCACTGTTGGATCTCGGTTTTCTTTTGCACAAAATGCAGTGGAAGTTTTAAAAATTTTATTTTGACGTTCAAAATATTTTGGACACTCGTATGGTTTAATAAATAAAACATTCATATGATGTTAGAAACTTCATACCTTTGGTGAATTAATCACACGGCTCCAACTATTCCGGGTTTAGTAGAGATAGCTCATGATGTAATTCCTACGAACTTTCTTCAAGGACTCATTTCTTCTAATCAGGTCCACGACTAGATGGTTAGATCCTCTTCTAATTTGCACTAGAAAACTAGAAGATATTTGCGTTGGAGATCAAAACTTGAGATACGGCCCAATTTTTTCCTTCAAAAGGAAGTGGCCAAATTTTTAGTCTTTGGAAAGGGAATTTCGAAATTCTCATGTGGTGGTGGCTAGGGTTATGCCTTGTTAACACCTATTTATAATAAAGTTATCACTTAATAATCATAATTAACACTTATAGGTTTGATTAATTAAATGTGCTAGTCCAACTAGTTTAATTAATTAATCAAAGTCCATTAAGAACTTTAATTATTTAGTATGTTGGACTTGTACTCCTACAAGCCCTTTAAGCATACTCTCCACCAATATTAATTTAATAATTGATAAACTCAACTATTGATTTTAATAAATTAAAATCGATTATAAATTCAATATTTGAATTTAATATTAAAATTATAAATTCAACTCTTTGAATTTTATCACCTCCAAAATTTAATATTTAATAAACCAAAATTTTGAGTTTAATAAATTAAATTATCAGATTTTTTAAATTCAACTCCTTGAATTTATTCTCCCAAATTTTATAAATTCATAAATTCAACTTCTTGGATTTATTATCTTATAAATTCAACTCCTTGAATTTATTTTATCAAAATTTAATTATCATAAATTCAACTTCTTGAATTTAGTATATCATAATATAAATTCAACTCCTTGAATTTATTTTCTCAAAATTTAATTATCATAAATTCAACTACTTGAATTTAGTATATCATAATATAAATTCAACTCCTTGAATTTTTTCTCTCTCAACGGGAACAAACGATCCAGTGCTTGTGTGACTCTCAATGGTTCATTGATAAACCTAGCCGTGAGTTCACAACTCCTTGCAATTCAGGACATAATCTTTTATTCGGGCTTACCCTTAATTTACCCATTCTATGTATCAACAATTGATTATGAGAATGTCAGAAATCTTATTTCTGATTAAATCCATCGAACCATGGTAAGAGCGTTTGGTAGCATCTCCACATGATTCCCTAGGTATCACTGATAGTGCCTGCAAGAACCAGTCGATTATGATTAGCGTACAATACGGTTCCTTCATCTCATATATCCCGATCGAATCTGCAACCATTGGTTCAATGAGGGTTGCATATTAATTCGATAACTATGTGATAACTATAAATAGTGGCATCGCATGTACCATTGGAGAACTCCTTCTCTAATGTACATCTCATCTCTGGCCAGAGATTCCACGCACTATTATTTCATCAGATCACATAGGATATCCACTGTGAAGGCCCGAAAATCCTTGCCTGAAAATTTGAGGAAAATTAAAAATTTTCTTTTTAAATAATTAAAATGCCTCATTCATAGTTAAACCGATAAACAAAGTTTGATAGTCAAAATGGGCAGCGGAAGAAAATATTTGTTTGCGAAATACCAATTTAAGAATATCCAACAACTGATAAAAATTGTTTGAGGAATAAAATAATAAATGCTGAACTGAGGTCCTCGGGTGCCACTACTGCCGACCCAAGCTGGCTCAATGGTCCCCGCCCTCGGCCCTGACCTCATCGGTACCTACAACAATCAAGTCTAGTGAGCCTAAAGACTCAGCATGCATATATCGTAGGTAACGAGTAAAATATAATTTGCATGGATAAAATATCATGTCATGAGGCATTCTTAAAATAACTTGTACTGAGCAATTATAATACGTGCATGACTGAATTAAATATCATAGTAAAAATTTTTGCTCCTTGGAGCCCTGTACTGAAATGACTGATAATAATTTTCGGTTGAGATTATGGTCTACGCATGTGGTCCCTGCACTGAACTGAACTGATCGGTAACTGGCTACCGGGGAGTATCAAACTGAACTGAACTGACCGGTCACTGGCGACCGGGTGGTACCAAACTGAACTGATCGGTCACTGGCGACTGGGTAAAATAATGCTCCCATAATAGTGAATTGACCACAAGCAATATCGCATAAATCTTAAAAATAAGTATTTTCTATTTTTATGCACGTAATATAATTAAATGGCATAATGAAAAATCTTGTACTATTTTACCAACTGGATTGGATCGTCCCCAGGCTCGCTGCGACCTAAATATGCCATGAAAAAATATGCAATAGATTTTTCTTGACCAAACTATGCAATTAAGTGTGAAAATGCGACAATTACTACTAACGACTTCGTATTTAATCATGACTCCGAACTAACGCGAACCAACACTGAACCAACGTAACTTCATGATTAAAATACGCTTAAAATTATGAATTTATGCTCCTAAAATGATGAGGGTCGAAATTTAGGTGAAATGGAGGCCAAAACATGAAACTGCTCTTTCGAGAGTCAATTTGGCACATCGCACCGTAAATTCTCGTACGACTTCAAAAATGATCCGAATCACAAAAGGCCAAAAACGTGGCCTTCCTAACTCAATGAGGCACTGTCCAGTCCAAGGCCATAGGCTAAAAGCCAACCAAGAACTCGAACGAGCCTCCGAACCGTCACAGCAAGTTGCTGTCAAATTCCAGCAGCTGTGCAATCGCGTGTCTTGTGTTGTTTTCGAGACTACCGGCCATTGGGGGCGTGAACCACCGACCAGAGACTCTTACCAACATCCCAAGGAATTATTTGAACCATGGCTAAGGGCCCTAAACCAATCACAATTCGAATTATTCCAGCAACATAAGAAAAGTTCCACCCGAGAGCACCTTTGCGCGCGTGAGGGGTGTTTTGCTTTGCTTGCTGTCTCGACTCGTTCCATTGGCCATTTGATTGACCATGGGACGATCTAGACATCCAGTGGTAGGGTATGAACCGTGGCTAAGGGCCATAGGCCAACCAAGATCCATACCATTCCACAAAACTTGAAACAACACATGCTGTCAAATGAAGGGGTCGAAGGGGGTGCAGGGCTGTTCTTGCATTTTAATTGAAAACCAATTCACCGTGGACCAAGCCACCAAAAGGGCGACTATATCACGTCTTAGACATGCTAGGGAAGCGATCTAACCATGGCTAAAGGCCCTTAGGGCAGCCAAGATCAGATCCTTTTCCTATGACAGCACACACAGAATTTTCGAAGCACAAAAATGGCAACGATGGTGAGTTGCTGTCATCTTCGGTTTCTCTCATGAATGGGGCTGAAATAATGGACCAAAGTGGTCCTAATCCATCCTAGAATATGTCTAGATGTAGCCTTGGGAGCCTGGAACCGAACCAATACCTGAAACTCACAAAACCAATGAAACCGTGAAGCTTGTCATGAAACCGAAATCTGCATGTTTTGGTTTTTCTGAAAATTTTTTTTGCCATGTTTCGGTTTTTGCACATAAAAGATGATCATGTAATGTTAAATAAATGATAATAGGACTTGATTGAGGTTTGAAAGGAATATAGACATGCCTTTGATTTCGTTTAAATGAAAAACGAAAGAATACGACGACTCGGCGCGGAGGAGACGGAGTTGCTTCTCTTGTTTTCTTTCAAGTTTTTCCTCCTTGTTTTTACCCTAGGCTCTCACGGTTTTCAGTGCTGAAGGAGGCTGGAATTTTCCAGATTATGGAGTGGGAGGGAGTCTAGGAAATTAAATGGGAAGATACAAGATAAAGGGAAGGGAAAATATTCTTTCTATCTACTAGTTTGAGTGATAAGGAAAAGAATGATATCGAAGATTTTTTTTGGGGATACTAGAGGTGTATATGGGCGGTTTTAAGGTCTAGGTGCAAGGGAGAATTGGTTTAATTAAATCTTGGTAGTGATTTAAAAGTTGGGGAGGATAAATCCATCTAGAAAAGTTAAGGGGATAAATAAAGAATGAGTTGAAAAAAAATAACAATTAAATCTTAAAAAAAAAAAAAGAGCATGGCCGATTTTTATCTAGCTAGGTGGGGTGGGATCTTGCTCAATTAATTATCATGGAAGATTTGTTGTGATAAAACTATTTCCCAATAAAAATGGATAGGGAAGACTATTAATTAAATGGGTTGTCAAATAAACTTTTAAATCAAATCATAGGGGCCGAAAATTATAATAAAAGAGGAGGGGAAAATATTTCTTAAATATTGAACTTTAAATCTTTAGTGTATTATCTACTCATTAAATATTTTAAAGAATTGAGGAATTATTTATTGAACTCAATTTACTACTTATCTCAACTTATTTAAATAATTCCTTAAACCTTCTTTTACAATAAATTTACTCATTATTTATCTTTAAATAAATTTTGGGAAAATGTTTTCATACTAGTAAATTTTATCTCTTTACTCCAACTCCGGTCCGGCCTCACCGAATTAACTGAAAAGAGAAAAATCTAAGCTACTGGATAAAATAATTAACTTCAAAGAAAACACTTAAATACTCATGCAATGAAGTCAATTAAATTTAAAATACTAGAATTATGCATGGCTTATACGCAGTCTAATTACGGGTTCTACATCCACACCCGTAGGTGAGCGGTGAATCCCGACTACAATGCACTGGCACCTATATGTGTCGCGTACCCAACCTTGCCACCTGATGACTCTCCTGGAGCCGGTAAACGAGTCAAAGCTCAGCCCTAGCATATAGAGCGTCAGTGTTGTCCCAGGTCTTAAGGACTATTGGTGTACAATCATAACCACGGACTTATCCTCTCGATGAATGATAACCACTTGGAAAGTTTGAGAGAGGGTTGTTCGGTATAATCATCATATGACTACCCATCTGCATGTTTGGACATCTCTATGCTCTTACCAAGAAACGCAGTACATAACATCATAGATGCTAGTCTCGAGCTCAAGCAACCTTTATCCATGTTTTAGGCGGATGAATCGACCAGGAACGAATTTATATCAAACAATGTTTACAAACGAGTTTCAACATCGAATTACGATTCATTTGTATTAAAGTATAATCAAAGTCTTTATCTATGTTTGATAACATGGGTATACAGATAAAGAAATAACAAACCATGAAATAATGAATTATATTAAAATAAAGATTGTTTATTGATGAAACCTAAAATTAATAATTTATTATATGTTAAAACCTGTATTTTAAAATTTATGTTTCATTAAAATTATAAAATTATGTTATTTTAGTATTGTTTGTTTATATTTAATTGTCTTACTAAATATGTTTTATTTTAAGTTTTTCTACGTGTTGGTAAAATAAAGATAACTCAAGCTAGAAAATTCAAATGGAGGTGACTCAAACATGTTTGGAATCCTTGAGAAATTATCTACAACTTTGCAGAAGATATGATTGCCTAAAAAGTTCATTAAGATGATCAAATTGTGCAAATATCAAAAGGAGGACAAATTTACTTTTAATATGACCATCATATAGTAAAAAAATCATAATTGTTTCAATATTTAACCAAATGAGGTGAACCAAGTGGCAAAATTCATCTACAAACAATTCCCCACATGTTTGCCGTCTTGAGCAGAGTCAAATTCGGTGATTAAAGTTGTGGAACACAGAATTGAAAGAAGGGACATGGAATTGAACTTGGAGGAGACAAAGAATACTATTGCAACTACATGGCATTAATAAAAATTTTGACCATTTCTCTCATTTGGCCTATCAATAGAGGCCTTGTGTTAGCTTGAGAATCATTCTATATCATTGTAAAATATAGTGTGTATCAAAGTTCTAAGTTCCAATATATTTTCTTTCATGTTCTCAACCATGAGTGATATTTTAGTGTTAATCAAAAGTAAGCTTATGGCAAGCTAAATCTATTATGTCAAGGTGAAGATGATGCATTCTTGGTGAAGTAAGATTGTTTATATTTTGTATATTCTTTCTTTATTTCTTTTCATTTAGCTAACTTAATTTTATTGTAGGTATAAAAATGAATTATTTGTTGTTATCAATTTACATCAAATGCTTGATACCATTAAAGTGGTTATCTTGATTTGTTGTTTAATTTTGATACAATAAATATTTCATCACTTATTATTATATATATATATATATTTATGTAATAATATCATAATATTTCATTTAGACGATAGCGTGGCTCTGCCGGTTGTTCTAAATGAAATATTATGATTTAATACTAACATCTAACAATCTAACATTTACTTTATCGCAACTAACTTTTATTTCTCGCAACTAACTTTTACTTTCTCGCAACTAACTTTTACTTTTCCGCAACTAACATTTACTTTATCGCAACTAACTTTTACTTTACCGCAACTAACTTATTAAATAAATATATTTCATTTAGGCAATAGCGTGGCTCTGCTGGTTGTTCTAAATGAAATATAATGATTTAATTTAACATTTACTTTATGCAATTATTTATTTATATAGTTATAATTATAATCATAGGTACCATATATAAAATATCGGTTAATTCAATATTTTCTATATTGGGAACTATATTATATTATGTGTGTGTTTAATTTTCTTGGAACCATTATTTATGATTTGTAAACTTCATTCTTGCATTTGGTAATCTATAAATTAATAAATTTAAACTCAAAATAACCTCTCTGAGGATCAATCTCGTACTTACGAAATATATTACTTGCAAACAACCTACACTTGGGTGAATTATTATTTAAGTAGTAGCAATTTTTTGGCGCCGTTGCCGGGGAGGTATAAATTAAGTTTATATTTGTTAATTATGTTTTATTTATAAGTATTGTGTGGTTTTTTTTTTTTATGAGTATTTGGAGTCGAAAAAAAAGTGGTAGACTTATTCGAGTATCTGAAAATAATTTAAACATGGATGATAATTCAAATAATCAAGATAATGATGATATAATAATAATAATAATAATAATAATAATAATAATAATAATAATAATAATAAAGAACATGATCAATTAAGAAGACTTATGCACCATATGAACCCTATTAGAACTAGTGCCCCATCTTGTTTAGTTTTTTCTCCTGATGCATCTAATTTCAACTTCAAACCTCAAATTATTCAAATTTTACCAAATTTTCATGGCTTAGATTCTGAAAATCCATATTTGCATCTAAGAGAATTTGAGGAATTTTGTAACACTTATAATGATCAAAATTGTAGCATGAATATAGTTTGATTAAAGCTTTTCCCTTTTTGTTTAAAAGATAAAGCTAAAACATGGCTACAAAATTTAAGATCAAGTTCAATAAGATCATTGGAAGAAATGCAACAACAATTTCTCAAAATGTTTTTCCCTTCCCATAGAACAAACTCTTTTAAAAGACAATTTACAATTTTTTCTCAAAAACAAGGAGAAACGTTTTATCAATGTTGGGATAGATATAAAGAATTACTTAATACATGCCCACATCATGGTTTTGAAACATGGAGAATAGTTTCTCACTTTTATGAAGGTCTAATACCTAAAGATAGGCAAATGATAGAATTTATGTGTAATGGAACTTTTGAAGATAAAAACCCAAATGAAGTTATGGAATATTTGGATTCATTAGCAGAAAATGCTCAAAATTGGGATAATATAGGCACAATAAAACCACCAACAACTAAAAATAATAATTCAACAAATGGTGGTGGTATCTATAATCTTAAAGATGATATAGATATTCAAGCTAAACTTGCATCTTTAGCAAGAAAAATTGAGTCATTAGAAATGAAAAAGAGTGGTCAATTAAAAAGTATTCAAGAAATTGTTTGTCATATATGTGATACACATGATCATGCTACAAAATATTGTCCAACATTACCTTCATTTAAAGAATGTCTCCATGAACAAGCAAATTATGTTAACAATTATAAAAAACCAATACTAGATCTTTTTTCACCATAATATAATCCTGGATGGAAAAATCATCCTAATTTTAGTTAGAAGAATGATAATAATGCACAACCGTCACAACAATATTTTCAAAATAACCAAAATCATCAAGGTTATATTCCTTATGTTACACCTCCAAGAAAAAACTTTGAAGATGTAATTCATGCATTTATCCAAAAGCAAGAGTCTATCAATATTCAAAACAGTCAATCTATGAGTGATTTGAAAGAAACTCTTGCAAAATTTGCATCTGCACTTAATATTCATGAAAAAGGAAAATTTCTATCTCAACCTCAACCTAATCCTAAAAATCAAAATCAAGAATTAAAAAATGAAAAAATTGATCAAATAAAATCTGTTATTACCCTTAGAAGTGGTAAAATAGTTAATGATCCATATAGTAATGAAAACAAGGATCATTTAAAATCAAAGAGTAAGGATGATAATCCTGATACTTTTGAGAATGATGATACCTTAAATTTTAAGAATAATATGGTGAATGATAAATAATTTGAAATAGTAAATAAGTCAAATAAACCTCCACCATTTCCTCATGCATTAACAAATCATAAAAAACAAAAAAGTGATTCTGATATCTATGAAGTTCTTAAACAAGTGAAGATATCTGAAAAAGGAATTGAAGTTGATAAAGCCAAAGTTGATGTTATTGCTAATTTAACATCACCAAAAACGGTCAAAGAAGTTCGATCATTCTTGGGTCATGCAGGATTTTATAGAAGGTTTATAAAAAATTTCAGCATAATATCTAAACCAATTTCAAATCTTTTAACAAAAGATACACAATTTGAATGGACTCAGAAATGTGAAAATGGTTTTAAAAAAATTATTAATCTTTTAGTTACATCACCTATTTTATAACCTCCAGATTGTTCTTTACCATTTGAATTAATGTGTGATGCAAGTGATTATGCTATAGGAGCTGTGTTAGGACAAAGAAAATAAGGAAAACCTTATGCAATCTATTATGCTAGTAGAACCTTAAATAGTGCCCAAATAAATTATTCAACTACTGAAAAAAGAATTACTTTCAGTAGTATTTGCATTAGATAAGTTTCGATCTTATTTAATTGGTTCTACTACTATTGTTTACACCGATCATTCTGCAATAAAATTTTATCAAATAAATAAGATGCTAAGCCAAGATTAATACGGTGGATTTTATTGTTACAAGAATTTGATATTATAATTAAAGATAAAAAAAGAAAAGAAAATGTTGTAGCAGATCATTTATCTAGAATAATGACTGAATCATCTCATAATGAAATACCAATAAATGAAAATTTTCCAGATGATCAGTTGTTTTATGCTACTATTATGCCCTGATTTGCTAACATTGTAAATTTTCTTGTGACAAATAAAATGCCTTCTCATTGGAATTCACAGGATAAGAATAAATTCTTGATAAAAGTTAAAAAATTTTATTGGGATGATCCTTACTTATTTAAGTATTGTCCTGACCAAATTTTTCGACGATGCATACCCGACAATGAAGTAAGTAATGTTATTAAATTTTGTCATTCTGAAGCATGTGGAGGTCATTTTTCATCCAATAAAACAACTACAAAAATCTTACAATGTGGATTTTATTGGCCGTCTTTATTCAAAGATACGCATTTATTTTGCAAATCTTGTGAAAACTGTCAGAAGATGGGATCAATTTCAAAACGAAACATGATGCCTTTAAATCCAATCATAATTATTGAAATATTTGATAGTTGGGGGATAGATTTTATGGGTCCATTCCATTATATTTTAAAAATACGTACATTTTAGTCGCTGTTGATTATATTTAAAAATGGATTGAAGCAATTTCATGTAGAACTAATGATCATAAAGTTGTTATAAAATTTTTAAAAGAAAATATTTTTAGCCGATTTGGAATACCTAGAGCAATAATTAGTGATAGGGGAAGTCGTTTTATAAATAAATCATTTTCTTCTTTGTTAAGAAAATATGGCATTACACATAAAGTTTCTACCCCATATCATCATCAAAGTAATAGTCGAGTTGAACTTGCAAATAGAGAAATAAAACAAATTTTAGAAAAAACAGTTAATCTAAATCGAAAAGATTGGTCTTTAAGATTAACTGATGTATTATGGGCATATAGAACTGCATTTAAAACATCATTAGTGATGTCACCATATAGGTTAGTTTTTGGCAAGCATTTTCATTTACCGGTTGAACTTGAACATAAAGCTTATTGGGCAATTAAAGCATTTAATATTAATTTAGATGATGCATCTAAATTAAGAAAATTGCAAATAAATGAACTTGAAGAATTAAGAAATGATGCATATGAAAATTCAAAGATTTATAAAGATAAAACTAAAGCCTTTCATGATAAAAATATTATGAGAAAGTCATTTGAAATTGGACAAAAAGTTTTGCTTTATATTTCTCGTTTGCATTTATTTTCAGGTAAACTAAGATCGAGGTGGTCAGGACCATTTATAGTCAAATTTGTTTATCCTCATGGTGCTGTTGATATTGAAAATCCTAAAAATAATGACGTGTTTAAAATTAATGGGCAAAGACTTAAGCCTTTTATAGAAAATGAAATTCTTAATAATGAGTTTATGCCTTTATATGATCCACAATAGTTGTTTGATATTTTCATTTTGTTTTGCAGATTCTAGTTCATTTCCCGGTTAAGTGGCGGATAACGGTACTCCGTGACTGTTTAAGTCGGTTTCTTCAGTTTTCCCAAAATAATTGAAATATGTATAATAATAATAATATGGATGCGTGTATTATGAATCTTCGTAAATATTTTGCTTGTTTACCTGATAATGCGTTGAAAAAAGTTTATAAAGCTAGGTGTGAGCGGCTAAGGTTGATGATGTCATATGGTATACCGAATGATGTCTGTTTGATAATTGAAGCAAAAGTCCGATTGGTTCGGGAATCAAGTGAATTAATAATAAGACATATGCCAGGATTTGGTAAAATCACATTTGCCAAAAAACGAAGAGCTAAACGTATAGGTGGATGTCATAAATGTGCAAGGTGGACTTGTAAGGGAAAATGCAAAAATGTTGGAATGACATCAATGAATAGAGAAGATAAAATTTTATTCATTAAGAATGGTCTGAGTAAAGAGCCTTTGGATAATTTTCTAGAGGTTCTTGATACGCATTCTAGTGGGTACGTGCAAAATGAACTTCTTAAACTATGGTGGCAATTTCAACAGGAGGAATATCAATATGGACGGTGGAATCAGCCTTACAAAGATCCTACTGTATTAACGCATATCTATTTAGATAAGTAAATATATATACACAATTTCGTCTTGAGAATCTGACGTTAAAAGGCCATGTTTGCCAATTTATAAGAAAATTGGATGGGAAGCATATCCTCGACTCATAGAAGGCGTTTAAGCCGTTACTGAACGTAAAATCAGAAGAAGATGTGAGCCACAATCACAACTACGCTGTATATATTTGTTTTAATTTTTTCATTTTTATTTTCTTTTAATAATAATAATTTCCTGTTCAAATATTGACTTTTGGCATGTTACGCTTATAAATTCATATGCTGTGATCTAACAATTACAAAAAACATATTTCTCAACATGTCAACGTCCACAGTAAGTAAAATCAAAAATATTTGTGTATTTTGTGGATCTAGTGCAGGAAAAGATTCAATTTATGAAGAAGTAGCAGAAAATCTTGGAATAACACTTGCTAAAAAAAAGATTCATTTGGCATATGGTGGTGGTGAAGTTGGCCTCATGGGAAAAGTTGCAAAAGTTGCGCATGCAGGTGGAATTGATGTTTTAGGCATTATTCCGATTACCTTAGCCAATCTTACAGGACCAACAATAGGAGAAGAAATGAAAATGGACAACATGTATGAACGAATTACTCAAATGATTGAACATTCAGATGCTTTTATTGCTTTGCCAGGAGGTTTCGGTACTTTGGAAGAAATATTTCATACTGTTTGTTGGGCACAATTAAATATCCACAATAAGCCAATTGGTTTGTTAAATATTAACAATTATTATGATAAACTGTTATCGTTTCTTGATGATGTTGTGGAACAGGGATTTATTTCATTAGCTTCGCGAAGGATGTTAGTTTCTGCTACAAGTGAAGGTGAACTTATTGATTTACTGCAAGGATTTAGTCATGAACCAGATCCATCCTTATCTCAACTTAATTGGACAACATCCAAAAGTAAGAAAAGAAAATTCTTGTGATGCTAAACTTGTGATTCAACGGTATGTTTTAATGTTTTTCTTTAAGGTATGAATAATTTCTTCTTCTTCTCTTCTTAGTTTTTTTTATATAAAAACTAAAATATATACTTATATATAGTAATAATAATAATAATTTTTAGTTCAATGTCGAGTAAAGTGTCAGTAAAATGCACCTGAGACGCATTAGTTAATAATTATTGGAAAATCACAATACACTAGATTTTAATATTCATTATATTCAAAATACAGACTAAAAGAAAAATTAGTTTTTCATATGTACCAATTTATATATATATTTTGATCAATTAATATAAAATATATAATAGATGTGTTCATATATATATATATAATTGTATGTGTTTTCAAATAAAATAATTTCTAAAATTTTTATGAGAATAAAGTTAAAAGATATGGTTTGTATGGTTGTTAACATGTATAATTGAAATAATTCTTTTGTAAAAGTATAATATATACTCACACATCTTTTGTGAGTGAGTGGTGAGAAATGAGAAAACAATTAACAAAATTTTATTGATTATTAAAAAAGGGTTAATTACAAGAATATAACTCCCCTAAAAAAATATTTATTGAAAAAAGAAAAAAAAAGAAGTAAATATATAACGGACTGCAAAATACTTTATTCATTGTAATTTTTTTAGATTTGATTGATGTACTATGAATGTGTTCTAAAAACATCAATATTGTGTTAATAAAAAAAAACAAAAAACAAAAAACAAACAAACAAACAAAAAGATTTGTTTGTGCTAGATAAGTTTCAGAGCTAGTCGGATGAATCCGTTATATAAATGTTTATATATATACATATATATATACATATATATATATATATATATATATATTTATGGTAGAATGTTTGGATAAAAAATTTTAAGTTATTGTAAAATTTTGCAGTCACGTTATCTAAAAAAAACAATAAAAAAAAGAAAAAAATGGGAATTTTATTCTTTGTAAATTTTCCTATTTTATTTTCAATATTAGTTTAATTAATTGTCTGCTTTAATACTTAGCCTTTTTCAATGAGAGTTAATATTCATTCCAACTTCATGAGTGAAAACTAGCTATTCCTTAAACATTTTGATCTGAAAGAATATATGGAGTTGAGGCTTTTACAATAATATTCTTGATATTATACATGTTATGGTGGGTGGTGTGAATTATCTTTTTGACTATATTATTATAAAAAATTTAGAAATTTAAAAAAAAATTATATATATATATATATATATTGTTACTTTATATATTATGTGAAAATAAGAATAATAATAAAAACACATTTAATTATATATTATTATATTAAACGAAAATATATATATATATATAAATCTGTATATGATTTTTTTTTTAATAAATATGTTTGTATTTGAATATATAAAAAGGAATAAAAAATCTAGGTTGTGATTTTCCGATAAAGTTTATTACTAAGGGACTAGTAATAAGATAGTATGGGGGTGTAATGAAACTTAAAATTAATAATTTATTATATGTTAAAACCTGTATTTTAAAATTTAAGTTTCATTAAAATTATAAAATTATGTTATTTTAGTATTGTTTGTTTATATTTAATTGTCTTACTAAATATGTTTTATTTTATGTTTTCTACATGTTGGTAAAATAATGATAACTCAAGATAGAAAATTTAAATGGAGGTGACTCAAACATGTTTGGAATCCTTGAGAAATTATCTGCAACTTTGCAGAAGACATGATTGCCTAAAAAGTTCATTAAGATGATCAAATTGTGCAAATATCAAAAGGAGGACAAATTTACTTTTACTATGACCAGCATATAGTAAAAAAAATCATAACTATTTCAATATTTAACCAAATGAGGTGAACCAAGAGGCCAAATTCATCTACAGACAATTCACCACATGTTTGCCGTTTTGAGCAGAGTCAAATTCGGTTACTAAAGTTGTGGAACAAAGCATTGAAAGAAGGGACATGGAATTGAACTTGGAGGAGACAAAGAATACTATTGCAACTACATGGCATTAATAAAAATTTTGACAATTTCTCTCATTTGGCCTATAAATAGAGGCCTTGTGCTAACTTGAGAATCATTCTATCTCATTGTAAAATATAGTGTGAGTGTGTATCAAAGTTCTAAGTTCCAATATATTTTCTTTCATGTTCTCAACCATGAGTGATATTTTAGTGTTAATCAAAAGTAAGCTTATTGCAAGCTAAATCTATTATGTCAAGGTGAAGATGATGCATTTTTGGTGAAGTAAGATTGTTTATATTTTGTATATTCTTTCTTTATTTCTTTTCATTTAGCTAACTTATTTTTATTGTAGGTATAAAAATAAATTATTTGTTGTTATCAATTTACATCAAATGCTTGATACCATTAAAGTGGTTATCTTGATTTGTTGTTTAATTTTGATACAACAAATATTTCATCACTTATTATTATATATATATATATATATATATATATATTTATGTAATAATATCATAATATTTCATTTAGACGATAGCGTGGCTCTGCCGGTTGTTCTAAATGAAATTTTATGATTTAATACTAACATCTAACAATCTAACATTTACTTTATCGCAACTAACTTTTATTTTTCGCATCTAACTTTTACTTTCTCGCAACTAACTTTTACTTTTCCGCAATTAACATTTACTTTATCGCAACTAACTTTTACTTTACCGCAACTAACTTATTAAATAAATATATTTCATTTAGGCAATAGCGTGGCTCTGTCGGTTGTTCTAAATGAAATATAATGATTTAATTTAACATTTACTTTATGCAATTATTTATTTATATAGTTATAATTATAACCATAGGTACCATATATAAAATATCGGTTAATTCGGTATTTTCTATATTGATAACTATATTATATTATGTGTGTGTTTAATTTTATTGGAACCATTATTTATGGTGGTTTCTTTTGTTTTACTTTTAGTTAAACAATATTACATAAACCAAGAATAAATCCTCAAGCCTTAACAAAATTTATAATTTGTAAACTTCATTCTTGGATTTGGTAATCTATAAATTAATAAATTTAAACTCAAAATAACCTCTCTGAGGATCGATCTCGTACTTACGAAATATATTCTTTGCAGAAAACCTACACTTTGGTGAATTATTATTTAAGTAGTAGCATTTATATCAAATGAGTCAATAAAATCTCTAGCCAAAAGTTGGCTTGTAGGACATCTACTTTAACACTCCCTCGGGGGCCTTTTCCCGCATCTGGGCTCCCTCTAGGCCTTCTCCCATAGATAGGCTCTCTCTGAGGCCTTTTCCCTCACCGGATTTCCCGATGCATCATTATCAGATTCAAACTTATAATTTATCATTTGGACAAAAATAGATTCAGACAGAATGACACAAACATAGGACGAAGCGGAGGGTATGAACAAACAACGGACGGAACGAAATGATTTCGAAGAAACTTAGGATTTTTAACACCATACTTGTACATTACATGTAATGCCCGAGGTTTTGATTATTGTAATCTTAAATGATTTGTTGATAAATTGATGTGATTATAGACAGAACGGATCAGACAGGGAAAGCCGGAAAGAAGAATGAAATTCTGTGCAAGGATGAGCCCTCGCACATATGCGCGACCCGACCGGGCGCATATGCGCGAGGCAGGCATAGAACCTCGCGCATATGCGCGACATGGATCCGCGCTTGTGCGTGAGGATGGCCGAGAGTTGTGAAGAACCTCGCGCATATGCGCCGAGTGAGGGCTCGCATATGCGCGAGCTGCCGAGATTACACGCGCCGAGACAAAATGTCTCGCGCATATGCGCCGAGGAGGGTCGCGCATATGCGCGAGACGTGCTTTGCAAAGATGAAGCCACATGGCTTGGACATGCATTAGATGTATATATATATGCAACCTTCATTCATTCCATCAGAAAGTTGATGTAAGGAACGAAATAAAGTTACGAAAAATCCTTGCGCCCTTTTATATTTTAGATTTGTGATTGTGCAAGATCCGTCCGTCAGAATTCCAATCCGACTTCAGTACTGTGTTCCTATCGACAAAGACTTCAACTGGACGTAAGTTTTATTGATTTCTGATATGATTTGAAATTATGATATTGGAGGAATCAGATATGATTTATATATGGTGTTCTGGATATGTTAAACATCATATAATCGAAATCGGATTGAAGAACAGATACCGTATGGAATTTTTATGATTTTTCATAGTTGATTTGATTGAGATATGATATCAGATTTGTATTGTTATCGATTATGAGTTGTGAGAATTGATATCTGTTGGTTTGCATCGCTGGGTATATTGAGATTGTGCCGTTATGCCATTGAAACAGAATTTGATTTAGTTCTGATTATATCCAGTATTGATTGAGTGGGGTACTGATAGTGTATTCCTCGATATTGTCATTGCCAGATTGAGTATTGATAGGCTTTGAATTAGAGACTTCGACTTCAGCAGATTGACAGAAAGAAAGGTATAAATCAATATTGATCCAGGATTGCACAACTCGAGTTTGATTTCACTTGAGTTTCCTAAAATCACATACTGAATTGTCATTGCCTCGATATGTTGCAATGTTTGAGATTTATATGCTTAGTATATTGATTTATAGTAGAGTATGTATTGAGTATGGGCTGATGCGCCTAGTCATTGGCTGATGTGCCAAGTCTTCGGCTGAGTCGGCAAGACACTGGATATGTGATCTATATCGATGTCGCTTAGGAGTTGATTCATTCCTATCGCTGAGATTCGGTATATTGTAATACCCAGGAACCGGAATCCCTATATTAGAGATGAGTCGAGTATGAGATGACGAGTCTAGAGTTTATTTACAGCTTTATATCGATTCATGTTTTTCTGATTTGATACATGCTATTGATATCTGTTTCATACTTTTATATTTGTTATATGATTGCATGTATTCATTATTTATACTGGGATGTATTTCTCACCGGAGTTATCCGGCTGTTGTTGTGTCTGTATGTGTGCATGACAACAGGTGGGACATGATCAGGATCAGGAAGAGGATGAGAGATTACGGTTAGCGTGGAGATCCGGGCTCAGAAGTAGAATAGGATTCAGCACTTGATGTATAGTTGTTGAACCCTAGTTTGAGATAAAGAGATGTTGTACAAGACTTGTACTTTTATGTTGACATGTATATCCGATTGATTACAATATGTTTCCGCACTTGCATTTAAAAAACAAATTTATGTCCCACACTACTTTATTGTTATATTGAATCTAAATAATGATTAAGAAAATGACTTAGTGTCCGGGTCCCCACAGCAGGTGGTCTCAGAGCAGTAGGTTCCTTAGAATGAGATAGAAGCTAGTGAGCGGGGTAGAATGAGTTTCCTTTCCTTGATTTTGATTGCTAGCATGCTTTAGTGCTTTGAAATACATGTTTACCTGATTATCTGATTTGATTTGGTAACGTGTATTATTGAGAAATGAATCAGAACCGATTCTTGATCAGCAGTAAGATGATCAGAGGAGGGCTGAAACAGGTTTGTTGTATTGGATTGCTAACCCTTTTGGTAATCAGATATGCCTCCTCAAAGAGTACCAGAACAGGGTAGTACTTTTGTAAATCCGATGGATGTGACAACTACACCGATGGAAACGTTACTGAAGAGATTTCAGTCGTTCAAACCGCCAACCCAGAAAGGACCAGAGACTTCTGTTGACTGTGAGTGTTGGTTAGATGATATTGAAATGCTGTTTGACTCATTGGATTACACAGATGAGCGCTGAGTCCGATTGATTGGACATCAATTGCATGATGTTGCAAAGAACTGGTGGATCACGAAAAAGAGAGCATTGGAGCATCGAGGTACGAATATCACTTGGAATGTCTTTAAAACTGAGTTCTATCAAAAATTTTTCCCAGTGTCGTACAAGAAAGACAAGGGTGCAGAGTTTGCAAATTTAAGACAGGGTCAGTTGAATATAGAAGAATATGTGGCCAAGTTCTCTACCTTGTTGTGATTTGCTCCACACGTTGCCGAGAATGACGAAGCTGTTGCTGATCAGTTCATCAATGGGTTGAATCCTGGAATCTTTACATTAGTGAACACCGGACAACCGAATAACTTTGCTGATGCCTTGAATAAAGCCAAAGGAGCTGAAGCTGGTCTGATGAGACAGAAAGGAGCTTCGTATGTTCCTCTAGCACCGAGACCACAGCAACCCCCTCCCAGATCTGAGAGTGGTAGCAGCAGTGGTGGAAAGAAAGATTATCTGAAAGCCAGAGGAAAACAGTTTAAGAAGTATGGCAGCAGTTCTTCTAGCTCCAGTGGTTCCCGACAGAGCCAGAGTTATACCGGGGTTTATTGCAGAACTTGCGGAGGGAGACATCCGACCGAGCAATGCTAGGGAGTGATTGGTAGTTGCCGTATCTGCAGACAGCAAAGACACTTTGCCAGAGTCTATCCACAGAGAGGTTCCCAGGGATCCCGGGGAGCAGAATCAGCTGGATCAGTTGCTCAGACTGATAGACGATCATCAGCTGTTCATTTTTTTCAGCCACTACCGACTACTACTCCGTCACAGCAAAGGCCAGGAGGAAGCCAGACAGTTAGACAACAGGCCAGAAAATTTGCTTTCAAAGATGAACAGGCTCAGGAAGCACCAGATGATGTTGTGGCATGTAACTGTTCTTTATGTGGTTACCCTGCTTATGTATTGATAGATACGGGTGCTTCTCATACATTTATATATGACGATTTGCATTGAGTCATGCATTGCCTGTTGAGTCTTTATCTGCTGTAGTGTCTGTCTCTTCTCCTTTGGGGACAGGTTTGATATCAGTGAAGTTTGTGAAACATTGTATGCTACATTAAGACGGGCATGAGATTGAGTTAGATTGCATTGTACTTGGATTGTCTTATTTTGACTGTATTATCGGTATTGATATGCTAACCAATTACAGAGCTATCGTTGATTGTTTCCATAAGATTGTGAGATTCAGACCTGACATGGCTGAAAAATGGAAATTTTACGGTAAGGGTTCTAGAGCGAGAATTCCTTTGATATCTGCGTTATCTATGACTCGATTATTACAGAAAGGAGCCGAGGGATTCCTTATGTATTCAGTTGATTTATTGAAATCGAGCCCATCATTGGCTGATTTGCTAGTGGTCTGTGAGTTTGTTGATGTCTTCCCAGAAGAGATTCTGGGTTTGCCTCCGATTCGAGAGATAGATTTCAGCATTGAATTGGTACCAGGTACAGTTACGATTTCTAGAGCTCTGTACAGAATGGCACAAATCGAATTGAAAGAGCAGTTGGAAGATTACTGGCCAAGGGATACATCAGACCAAGTGTTTATCCTTGGGGTGCTTCAGTATTGTTTGTCAGAAAGAAAGACGGTTCTATGAGACTCTGTACTGATTACCGGCAACTGAACAAGGCTACGGTAAAGAACAAATACCCTTTGCCTCATATCGATGATTTATTTGATCAGTTGCAGGGTTCTTCTGTATATTCCAAGATCGATCTGAGATCTGGATATCATCAGCTGAGAGTCAGAGATTCTGATATGTCGAAGACAGTGTTCAGAACCAGGTATGGACATTATGAGTTATTGTCATGCCGTTCGGTTTAACTAATGCTCCAGCTGTGTTTATGGGTCTGCTGAACCGTGTATTTCATAATTATCTCGATGATTTCGTGATTATTTTTATTGATGATATTTTGATATATTCGAAGAATATGATTGATCATGCTAAGCATATGAGAACTGTGTTGAGAATTCTGAGAGCTGAAAAATTGTATGCCAAACTATCGAAATGTGAATTCTGGTTGAGACAGGTTGTATTTCTGGGTCATATTATATCCGGAGACGGTATTTCTGTTGATCCTATTAAGGTTGAAGCCCTGATCAGTTGGCCGAGACTGACATCTGTGCCAGAGATACGCAGTTTCATGGGTTTAACAGGGTATTATCAACGATTCATTAAAGATTTCTCGAGTATTGCTAAATCGATTACTCAGTTGACTCAGAAGAATGCTCCATTTGTTTGGTCAGAAGACTGTGAGTCCAGTTTTCTTGAGTTGAAGAAGAGACTGACCAATGCTCCGATCTTGACTATTCCATCTGGTACTGGTGACTTTCGTTTATTGTGATGCTTCTCACAGAGGATTAGGTTGTGTTTTGATGCAGCGAGGACATGTTATCGCTTATGCCTCAAGACAGTTAAAGCCACATGAGACTCGCTACCCAATTCATGATCTTGAATTGGCGGCCATTGTATTTGCATTGAAGATATGGCGACATTACCTTTACGATGAGAATTTTGAAATCTATTCTGATCAGAAAAGCCTGAATATTTGTTTTCACAGTCAGAATTGAATATGAGGCAGCGAAGATGGCTTGATTTACTGAAAGATTTTGATTGTGAGATCAAGTACTATCCGGGAAAATCCAATGCAGCAGCTAATGCACTTAGTCGAAAGGTATGTTCTTTATCCTTATCGACGATTGGTGTTTCGAATTTGGTTGAAGATTGCTGTTTGTCTGGATTGGTATTTGAGACAGATTGTAAACCATTGCAACTTTATGCCGTTCAAGTCGAACCAGAGCTGATTTTGAGAATTAAAGCAGCTCAGAAAGTTGATCAGAATGTTCAGAATTCGATAGCGATGGTCAGAGCAGGACATCGATCTCAGTATCAGGTACGTGACAGTGTACTGTATGTGAATAATTGTATTGTTGTGCAAGATGTTTCGGATTTGAAACAACAGATTTTGTCAGAAGCACACAGCAGTCGATTCAGTATTCATCATGGTGGCAGAAAAATGTATAATGATTTGAAAAGAAAGTTTTGGTGGAAACAGATGAAAGCTGATATTGCTGAATTTGTATCCAAATGCCTGAATTGCCAACAGGTGAAAGCCGTAAAGGAAGAAACCAGGAGGACTATTACAGAGCTTATCTATTCCTGAATGGAAATGAGATCATATTTCCATGGATTTTGAAACAAAGCTACCGAGATCCTCCCGAGGTTGTGATGCGATTTGGGTCATGATTGACAGATTGACCAAATCCACATGTTTTATTCCGTACAATATGACATACAGACATGACCAGATGGCAGAGATTTATGTCAGAGAGATGGTCAGATTGCACGGAGTGCCGAAGTCGATTGTTTCAGACCGTGATCCTCGATTTACTTCGCACTTTTGGCAGAGTTTACAGCAGGCTCTAGGTACGAAGTTACATCTGAGTACCGCATATCATCCACAGACTGACGGACAGTCAGAGTGGACAATCCAGACACTGGAAGATATGCTTAGAGCTGTAGTGCTTGATTTTAGCACTAGCTGGCAGGATTCATTGCCACTTTGTGAGTTTTCATACAACAACAGCTATCAGACGAGTATTGAGATGGCACCGTTTGAAGCGTTGTACGGTAAGAAATGCCGATCCCCTCTTTATTGGGACGATATCTCTTAGGTACCTGAGATTGGACCTGATATGATCAGAAATATGACAGAAAAAGTGAAGCTGATTCAGAAAAAAATGAAGACAGCTCAAGACAGACAGGCCAAATATGCCAATGTTCAACGAAGACCGTTGGTATTTGAGGCCGGAGACAGAGTATTTCTGAAGATTTCACCTTTCAGAGGAGTTGTCAGATTTGGCAAGAAAGGGTAGCTGTCTCCACGTTATATTGGGCCGTATGAGATTCTCGAGAAGATAGGAGATTATGCCTATCGACTCGCATTACCGCCTTATTTATCTGGGATACATGATGTCTTTCATGTATCGTTGTTGAGGAAATATCTCTCTGATGCTTCACATGTTATTCAGCCAGACAAGGCCGAATTGGATGAGACACTAAGTTACTTCGAGAAGCCGATTAAGATTCTCGATCGTAAGGAAAAACAGCTCAGAACGAAGACTATTTCACTTGTGAAAGTTCAGTGGAGTCGTCATGGCATTGAAGAAGCTCCCTGGGAAACGGAATCAGACATGAGACAGAGATTCCTAGATTTATTTCATTGATGTGAGTCTTTTTATTCAGCTTCCGTTATTCATTTCTTTCTGATAAGATTTGATTGCCTGTGATTTCGGGGACGAAATCGTATCTTATGGGGGGAGAAATGTAATGCCCGAGGTTTTGATTATTGTAATCTGAAATGATTTGTTGATAAATTGATGTGATTATAGACAGAACGGATCAGACCGAGAAAGCCGAAAAGAAGAATGAAATTCTGTGCGATGAAGAGCCCTGCGCATATGCGCGACACGACCAGGCGCATATGCACGAGGCAGGCAGAGAACCTCGTGCATATGCGTGACATGGATCCACGCATGTGCGCGAGGATGGCCGAGAGTTGTGAAGAACCTCGCGCATATGCGCCGAGTGAGGGCTCGCATATGCGCGAGCTGCCGAGATTACACGCGCCGAGACAGAATGTCTCGCGCATATGCGCCGAGGAGGGTCGCGCATATGCGCGAGACGTGCTTTGCAAAGATGAAGCCACATGGCTTGGACATGCACGAGATGTATATATATATATGCAACCTTCATTCATTCCATCAGAAAGTTGATGTAAGGAACGAAATAAAGTTATGAAAAATCCTTGCGCCTTTTTATATTTTAGATTTGTGATTGTGCAAGATCCGTCCGTCAGAATTCCAATCCGACTTCAGTACTATGTTCCTATCGACAAAGACTTCAACTGGACGTAAGTTTTATTGATTTCTGATATGATTTGAAATTATGATATTGGAGGAATCAGATATGATTTATATATGGTGTTCTGGATATGTTAAACATCATATAATCGAAATCGGATTGAAAAACAGATACCGTATGGAATTGTTATGATTTTTCATAGTTGATTTGATTGAGATATGATATCAGATTTGTATTGTTATCGATTATGAGTTGTGAGAATTGATATCTGTTGATTTGCATCGCTGGGTATATTGAGATTGTGCCGTTATGCCATTGAAACAGAATTTGATTTAGTTCTGATTATATCCAATATTGATTGATTGGGGTGCTGATAGTGTATTCCTCGATATTGTCATTGCCAGATTGAGTATTGACAGGCTTTAAATTAGAGACTTCGACTTCAGCAGATTGACATAAAGAAAGGTATAAATCAATGTTGATCCGGGATTGCACATGAAACGTCTTGCCCTTTTTATTGCTTTAAAAGTACTAGAAATTTTTTTTTTTATAAACACTCAATTTTCGGTCATACACATAAACCTCATGAAAATATTTGTATAAAATATTTTACCCTTTAAAATAAAACATCATCCAACTAGCATTTTTAAAATAAAGTGAAATAGTCATAAAAATGAAATCGTTCCATGTTTTACCAAACCTAAAAAGCAATAGTTTGAAAATAATAGCCCATACTAAACCTCTCAAAAATATCTCAAAAGCATAAATAAATAGTCTAAAAATCTTTAGCTTAAATCAAGAATCATAAACGTAAATGCGGAAAAATAGAAGCGCTGGTCCTCGGGTTGTGTGCGCCATTAGTCTAGTCAAATCATCCGTCAAGACCTCCCTCAACCTCACCTGCATCCATCACACCTAGTGAGTCTAAAGACTCAACACACCATAATCTTAATAACAAATAATACGTAATACAGTCAACATATAACAGTGAAAAATACTTGTGCTTAAAATGTCGTTTTCATGAAGATGCATAAACTTAAGCATAAACATTTTCATGACATGCATTTCATAAACCTTAACTTTTTTTATTTTTTACTCAACATGACATGACATAAAATATTTTTCATGATCATAAACATTTTTCCTTTTCCTTTTTTTTTTCCTTTGTTGAATTCAGATCGTTCATTGTGACTTTTCTGATCATGATCATAAATCAATTGATCCATCTACATGTAACCACAGCACTGGGCGGCGGGGGACACCAGGCAACACTCTCACCGGTCAACTAGGCCCTGGCCTATCATTTTTCGAATAGAAATACGATCGTCGGGGCTCCCTCTGGGGCCTTTTCCCATAAATGGGTTTCCCTCTGGGGTCTTTTCCACTCACGATATCCCCATTCTTACCGTTACCACAAAACCGTTACCACATAACCGTTACCACATATTCGTAATGATGGAAACACAATCGTCGGGCTCCCACTGGGACCATAATCCTCACGACGTCGCCAACATTAACGAATTAGTCACAATCACTTCACTTCCTTCAACATTTACATTCTCATCACTTTATAAAAATCATGCATAACATAACATTTTGTTTTTGAAACCAAGCATGCAACATGTCTTTTAAATTTCTTCCTTAAATCATAAAAATCTCTTAGACATTTAAAAATCCTAATTTAATCATTAACATTTCATAAACATTTAAAAATAACCATAATATCATAAAAATAGAATTTAGGGCACTGCCATGACGTTTACTAATTTTCCGGTGTAAAAAGACTGTTTTACCCCTGGACGTGACATTTTACGTTTTTGACATTTTCTTAACTTCATTGACTCTAACATGTCCCAAATAATTATTTAAGCCTACGAGAATTTTCTCATATTTTTATTTATCTTAATTCGATGACTTTTAAATAAATCTTTAAATGTGACGTATTAATGCGTTTTAATCCCGAATTAAACCAACCTTAATATAAATTCCCAAATTGAAAAATTAGACTTTTAATAATTATTTAAGCTTAAACCAAATTTTTCATAATTTTATAAAGCTTAAAACTAGGCGTTTCAATTAACTCGTTAATTAACGTTTCGTGCGCCGATTAAATCACGAATAAATCCAAAACACATTATTTTGATCCCAAATTTTAACATAACCTTTTTATGATTTATTATACCCTTCCAAGTCATGAGTCACACCCGTGGACCCATGGATGTATTTTTTGTTCTTTAATTTTTATTTTGACCCTTAATCGAACGCACCGAGCCATCTCCTAATTTACTCGAGCCACGCTTGAGCCTCCTTGAGCCAAAACCTAGCCAACCCATCTAGGCACCCTACTGACCAAGCCCAACCCAAAGAACAATCCCATAGCTCGCTCAAACCCACCTTCAACTTGACCCCAATCTCTGCATGTTTTGAGAGTGAGTCTCCTAGCTTCTGTAGAACTCCTAACCCAACTAAGGCACTTCTAGCTGAGCCACCACCAAGCCCACACGACCCTAACCATCCTTGGACAACGGCCAGCCCCTACCCAGACCAGCCCAAGCCCTGAACCCAAGAGGCGAAGCACATAAATCAGAAGAGCAGCCTGCGCGTTCTTCCTTGCTCCCTCACGTTTTCCTTACTTTGTTCGAGCCAGCAGCGAGCCAGCCGCACCAAGCCCTAGCCCCACCCCTGCCCATGACCCTTGGACCCTGAGGAACCTACCCTGAGCCACCTAGCCCCAGCAGCAACCTCCCCTGGCTGCTATCATAGATCACACACATAATTTTGGGGGGGAGAGTCCCTCATCATGTGGACTCTTCCCCAGCCCATGGCTCGAGCCACACTCGAGTCCCAACCTTCCTGACCCTCTCTAGAACACCCTGAGCCACAGCCCAGATGTCCTAGTCCAGCCCTCTCTCGAGCCACCCTCACAAATCTCTCGGTCACCCTCAAGTATGCCTCGGAAGAGCCCTTTCACGTGGGGACTCTTCTCCAGCCCCTTGGCGCAAGCCCTGGCCATGCAAGGGCCCTTCCTAGGACCTAAACACGTCCCAACCGAACTCTCCTCAAGACCAGGTCGAGCCCCTAAGTCCCATGCATCAAATTCCCTCCATCCAAGCCCCACCATCTACGTTAATGATCAATTGGTTCCAGCTTTGTTCTTATTTACTTGCAACGTTTTTGGTGTGCTTTAGGACTCTATAAAACATGTAAAAACATCCGTCAAACATATCCTAATCATGGAAGCCCCTTTAGATCATAAAAAACATGTTTTTGGTTCACATATCATTCTTTAAAATTCATGATTGATGCAAAAACGAAAATATAACAAAGTGCAATTTGTTTTTCATTCAAAACATAATTAAATAAATACTATGGTGTGAAAGATGAGAAAAGGAAGAAATATGGCGTGACTTTGCGTATTTAAAGCACGAAAAATCGTTGACGAATCGAAGAACGGGGCAAGACCTTTGGCTTTGAATTCTCCTCAAGCTTTGCTCGATTTTCTTGTTCCAAATTTTGGTGTGTTGTGTGCCGTGTTTGAAGTGTTTTTGGGAGGATAAAAATTCAGAAAAGTGGCGTGCACTTCATGTAGGGTTTTGGGGTGTTTAACTTATATTATATAGTTAATTAAACACTAATTAAGTATTGGCCCATTAAGATATTAATTAGGCCCATTTAAGCTCATTAGTGATTAATTAAAATATTAAAAATAATTTTACTTTAATAAGTTTGTGAATTTATTAGCCGGGTTGCCAAAACGTTTGCATTTTTGTTGAAAAACCAACACCGATAAAAATTACGTCCCAGCGTATAAATCACTGCAAAAGCCCCATATTTTCAAAAATAAGAAAAAGTATCACCCATACTTTAAATAATTAAAAACAATTATTTAACAAAAACATTTTCTATTTTTTAGCACTCGTTCTCCGTTCCTCGATCATGTGGGGACCCGGACGTTAATTCCAATTTTAATCATTTTAGGAATTAATCAATCAATTATTATAACCGGGGTCTAATTTTTTTTTTTTAAAATACAAAGCGGAAACGAATATAAATCTATCCGATATACATATTAAATATAAAGGTACAAGTCCTGTACTAAATACATTCTGGTCCAACTAGGTTCAACTACATATCAGAGCTGAATCCTAAGTTACTTCTGAGCCCGGATCTCCACGCTATCTAGTCCAGCCTCGTTCTCTTCTTGACCTTGATCTTAGCCCACCTGTTGCCATGCACACATACAAACAAGACAACAGCCGGATAGCTCCGGTAAGAATTACATTCTCAGTATAAACCATGTATACATGCAGTCATATAAACAATATAAAAGCATATAACATACAATCCTAACATGTATCAAAATCAGAACATGAATCAATAACAATACTAAATCATATTCTAAACATGTACCCTAATCAAGAACATAAATTCATATCAAGAATAAATCCTATTCTAAACATGTACCATTATCAGGAACATAAATCGACATGTACCATATTCAGGAACATAACCAACATAAAACTGTCAATACGACTCGTGACTCCACGTTTTAGACTAGACTCAATCCCAGCCTAGGGATCCCGGTTTCCAGATGTTGGTATTCCTATATTGACCAACAGTAATAGAAAAAAATCTGATTCTATCCACGTCGATATAACCAAACATCCAGTGTCCTGACCTAACCGTCACAGACTTTGGCATTTTCACCAATATCCTATCTTGTGACATCGTGCAATGTGCCTGTGGCGATCCCGCCACTATCAGGCGCTTCTGTCACAAGATTACTCATCTAATACCTGCTATCTATAAATTCATAGAACAAGTATATCAATTCATTCATTGCAATTATCCATGCAATACAATAACGTATGTGATTTAGGGAAACTCGAGCCAAACCTCACTCGAGTTGTGCAATCCCAACTCAACATTAATTTATACCTTTATCTTCTCGGTCTGACGAAGACGAAGTCCCGAATTCAACTCTGTCCATATCCAATCTTATAATGACAATCGAATAGATACAATATCATTATATAACTCAGTTCAAAACCTGTTCTGATCAATACTCAAATCAAAACATAATCTGATCAATGCCAATCGACATATGGTACCACAATACAATCTCAACCAATACCGAATCTGATCAATATCAATTTACGCATGTTTCGACGGCATAATAATACAATCTCGATAACCCCGTCAGTCCCAACATCACAGTTATAGTACCAGAACTCATAATTAGTATCGGTACGAATCATAATCTCAACGATAATACAAATCTGATATCGATTCTCAATCAAATTGACTCCGAAAATCATAACAATTACATAAACAATCTGTTCCTTATTCTGACTTTAAATATATGATGTCTACTGTATCAGAAACACCATACATGATTCCTATTCAATTATGACAATATCATATTTTTAAATCATGTTCAAACGTAACAAAACTTACGTCCTGTTGTAGCCTGCGTCGATAGGAACTCAATAATGAAGTCGGATTCAAAATCGGATAGACGGATTTTGCTCCAACGAAACACTTTGCAGCTTTTCCCCTTGAATCCTCAGTTTTCCCCTTCAATTCTTGTCTGAAGAATTGTAGGATATGTATATATATATATATATATATATATATATATATATACACGTCGCACATACAAACAAAGTGGCAATCTTTCCTTCTGCATGACTGGCGCATATGCGTGCCCAAGCCCCGCGCATATGCGCCGGAAGCTTGATTCGTGCTACTGGACTGCTCGCGCATATGTGCGCCTTCTTCCACGCATGTGCGCCGAACTCTCTGGAGTTCTCCCTTGGCTTCTCGCATGGCTCGCGCATATGCGCGCACACTTTCCGCGCATATGCGCGAGACCTTCTGGTCACGCACAACCAGCACTTCACAATTCAAAATCCAATTCCAACGTGTCCCATCTATATCACATCAATTAATCAATAAATTATTTCAGATTAATATCAGATTTCATTAATTAAAATCTCGGGCCTTACAGATCGCAACTCGAATATCCCTTTTAAAAATACAATTTTAATGCAACCATGTAGAAAAATATATTTTAAACATGCAAAATGCACAAAATAATTAATTAATGCAATTAAAACAATTAATTAAAATACACAAGGAATTTAATAATTGTATGCATGTGGTTCGCGTGGACTCTTAAATTTTCGGGGCGTTACAATCTTTCCCCCTTAAATTGAATTTCGTCCTCGACATTCGCTTATCTTAAATAACCCAACGTTAAGATTTAGTTGTAGTATCCCAAAAATCCACGCTTCCGCTGCGCTACTCTGACAAAACTTAAGTTCTAGAATGTCCTTACGTCTTCTTGATCCCAATTAATTTTACCTTCTAAATCTTTATTTTCAAATCGCAACTTAAAAAGACCCAAATGACTTTGTGCTATTACTATTATAACATCGAATTTCAATTTTTTCTTACAATTCTCAATATTAAAAGATGGATGACCATACTTATCGTCTATTAATTTCTTATTTTATACCCAAAATATTCGTCGACTTATCGTATTTCAATCCTAAAATCCCAAACGCATCTGCTAACGTTTAGATTTTTCAATCCTAATATTGATTCATCCTTAAAACCTTTGATTCAAATTCCTTATAATACTAAAACTGAGATATCCCAAGGTTCTGAATATTCTTAAAAGTCTAAATAATCGAAAATTCTTATCATTTAACCCATTAAATTATCGCTTATTGCTAAACTTGTAGAACCCGTAAATTAGACTACGTATAAGCCATGCATAATTCTAGTATTTTAAATTAAAATGATTTTATTGCATGAGTATTTAAATGTTTTTCTTTAAAGTTAATTATTTTATGCAGTAGTTTAATTTTTATCTTTTCAGTTAATTCAGTGAGGTCGGACTGGAGTTGGAGTTTTGAGATAAAATTTACGATTTAAGAAATCATTCCCAGAGTTTATTTTAGCTAGCTAGTAAGTTGATTTAAGTCAAAAATGAGGTTTAAGGAATTATTTTAGTAACTTGAGGTGAGTAGGAAATAAGTTCATTTAGGTCCCTTAATTGAGGTGTTAATTCACTAAATTACTTAAAGGATAAGTAAGGCTCTTAAGGTTTAAAAATTTACTAACCAAATAATATTTCCCCTCCATTAAATTGTTGAATTTCGGCCACCCTTAAAGGATTAATCAATTCCTTGCCAACTCAACCTTTGACCCATTCCTTGCCATTTCTTAACATGATAACCCCTTCATTTATTTACCACCCTTTATTTATTTTTAGATCATTATCCTAGACTAGTTTAGCATGGGAATAATCGGTCATTGCTCATCCATTTCCCTCCCCAACAAATCATTTGATATCAACCAAATTCAAAATTCAAAAGAGAGGAGACTTGGTCTTGCCATCCCACCTATATTGCAACCTTTTCCCCTCACTCTCCTAACCATCACTTCCCCTCCCCCATGACCAAAACTCAGAGCATTTCAGAGTAGAAAATTTGTGAGCATCATAGCAAGAAATAGGAGAGAAAACCGAGAAAGAAAGCAAGGTAGCAAAACGCTATATCTCCTCCGCGCCGCGTCGTTGCGTTCGTTCGTTTCTTTTCAAAACGAAACCAGGCATGCATATGTTCTTCTTGCTCTTCAATCAAGTTGTATTATGAATTTTAAGCACTGCATGATCATGATCTTTCAATCAAACCGAAATCTTTCCATATTATTTTCGAAATATGAGTGCAGAATTTCGGCTACTCCATTTCATGCTTCACGGGTTGCATTGTTTTGATGGTTTCATGTATTGGTTCGATTCCAGGCTCCCAAGGCTGCTCCTAGTCATGTACTAGGACATGTTAGGAACACATTTGTCCATTTGTTCGAGTCCCATGCTAGCGAAAATCAAGAAATGACAGCAACTCCAAAGCGTGTCCCTTTTTGCATTCGATTTTCTTTGTTGCTGTCAAAGGTGGATGGATCTGGTCCTGGCTGCCCTAAGGGCTATAGCCATGATTAGAACCTCCCCTTGTGATGTCTATGACGTGATCAAGTTGCCCTTTTGAGGCATGATCCATGATTGCATCGGTTTTTAAATCAAAGAACAAGAACAGCCCCTTCCCCCATTCGGCTTCCTCATTTTTTAGCAAGTATAACATTCGGTTTTGAGGAATGGTGTGGATCTTCGTTGGCCTATGGCCCTTAGCCATGGTTCATACCATACCTCTGGATGTCTAGATTGTGCCATGGTCAATCAAATGGCCACTGGAACGGCACGAGACAACAAATGAAGCAAAACACCACACGCATGCAAGGGTGCTCTCGGGTGTGATTTTCGGTTGAGTTATGGTGTGATGCGAATGGTGGCTGGCCTAGGGCCCTTAGACATGGTTCAAATCATCCTTAGGATGTTGGTAAAAGGTTTTGGTCGGTGGTTCAAGCCCCCATGGCCATTAGCCTTGCAAACGACGCAAGGAAACCAAAGCACAGCTGCTGTATTTTTGTGACAGCAACTTGCTGCTTCGGTTCAGTGGCTCATTCGAGTTCTTGGTTGGATTTTAGCCTATGTCCTTGGACTGGACAGTGCCTCATTGAGTTAGGAGGGTCATGTTTCTGACCGTTTGTAATTTGGATCATTTTAGAGGTCGTACGAGAAATTACGGTGCGATGTGCCAAATTGACTCTCGAAAGATCGTTTCATGTTTTGGCCTCCATTCACCAAAATTTCGGCCCTTGTCAATTTAGGAGCATTATTTCATCATTTTAAATGTATTTTAATCAGACTAAATGATGGTTCGGTGTTGGTTCGGGTTGGCTCGGAGTCATGATTAAATACGATGTCGTTGTGCGTAATTGTCTCGTTTTTGGATTCAATTACAAAGTTTGGTCAAGAAAATCATCTGCCTATTTTTTTCATGTTAAATTTAGGTTGCAGTGAGCCTGGGAATGATCCAATCCATGTGATAAAATAATACAAGATATTTCATTATGCCATTTAATTATATTACGTGCATAAAAAGATAAAATATTCATTTTTGAGATTTATGCGATATTGCTTGTGGCCATTTCACTATCATGGGAGCATTATATTATCCGGTCGCCAGTTACCGGTCAGTTCAGTTATGTACCACCCAGTATACTGTGGCATTAGTCTGATCAGACGTTCATTACTTCACCCGGTCATCAGTTACCGGTCATGGGAGCATTGTATTATCCGGTCGCCAGTTACCGGTCAGTTCAGTTCAGTTCAGTGCCGGGGCCACCTGTGTAGACCATAATCTCAACAAAAAATATTACATGCTATTTCAGTACAGGGATCCAAGGAGCAAACATTTTCACTATGATTTTCAGTTCAGTTATGCACGTATTATAATTGCTCATGACAAGTTATTTTCACATTATGTCTCATGACATGATATTTTATCCCATACAAATTATACTATATTATTTACTCGTTATTTACGATATATGCATGCTGAGTCTTTAGGCTCACTCGACTTGATTGTTGTAGGTACTGATGATGTCGGGGCCGAGGGCGGGGACCAGTGAGCTAGCTTGGGTTGACAGTAGTGGAACCCGAGTACCTCATTTACAGCACTTGCCATTTTTTTTATGCTCAAACATTTTATCCGTTGTTGGATACTTTAACTTGTTATTTTGGCGAGTAATAATTTCTTCCGCTGCTATTTTGAACATTTAAACTTGATTTATCAGTTGATTTTGGGAATGAGGCAATTTTGATTATTTTAAAAAGAAAATTTTAATTTTTCGCAAATTTTCAAATACGAATTTTCGGGCCATTATAGCTGGTGTCAGTGCAATGGTTCTGTAAAGGGTTGTACTACTACTGACCATGAGAAGCTCACGAAGTAACGTCTTCGGTCTGTAAGTTTTACATTTTTGCAATTTATTTAAAGCATGAATTATTTGACAGCATGTTTTCATGAATTGTTTTACGTCCAGATTTATTTTATTGTTCGGTATTTAAATTTAAATAAATTATGGAATTATGCATGTTGGTTACGCATGGGTTATGTATGGAACAGTATGCCCCTCGACGCATTCTCGAGCGCACTAGAAATGAGGAGCCTCGCCAAGAGGACAGGGAGGAGCAGAGGCAGGAGAGAGACTTACCACCTCCACCACCCCCTCCACTTGACATGAGTGCCCAGATGCTAGCTGAGATGACTCAGTTCTTCGCACAGTTTGCGGGGAACCATGCTGTGGCGACCAGGCTGACAGGGCCCGAGGCTGTCTACGAGAGATTCATGAAGATGCGTCCTAAGGAGTTTTCAAGGACGACGGACCCCATGATTGCCGAGGGCTGGATCAAGTCCCTCGAGGTTATCTTCGATTTCATGGAGCTTGGAGATGCAGATAGAGTCCGATGTGCCACCTATTTATTCGGAGGAGATGCTCGCTTATGGTGGGAAGGAGCATCAGTAGCCCTGAACTTGGCTACTCTAAGTTGGGTGCGCTTCACGGAGGTGTTCTACTCCAAATATTTCACTGAGGAGGTGCGCACCAGGTTGACCACTGAGTTCATGAGCCTGAGGCAGGGAGATCTGACTGTTACGGAGTTCATCCGTAAGTTTGAGAGGGTTTGTCATTTTGTACCCCTGATCGCGAATGATGCCAAAGCCAAGTTGATGCATTTCTTGGTGGGTCTACGGCCGATCTTGCGCCGTGATGTTAGGGTGTCTGACCCTACTACTTATGAGGTCGCTGTCTCCAAAGCTCTAGCCGCAGAGCAGGATCAGCGTGATATCGAGAGAGACCGCCAGAGCAAGCGCCCAGTCCAGGAACCACACTGCCACTCCTCCTCAACAGCATCAGCAACAGCAGCGGCGGGGACGCCCAGCCCCGAGGACTTTTGAGCACCCAGTTTGCCCTAAGTGCTCACGTCGCCATCCTGGAGCATGTATATTTGGCTCAGGGAAGTGTTACAAGTGTGGCAGTCCAGACCACATGTTGCTGCATTGCCCTCAGAAGAATCTGCCTAACCAAGGCAGAGTGTTTGCTCTCCATGCTACGGAGATGAACCCAGATACGATGCTCATGACAGGTACATTTAAAGCTTTAAGTTTACATTGGGGATTTAATGTTTTGGGAATCGGGATTGAGATCTTGAACTTAGAATTGCGATAGGATTGCATGCTCTACTCAGTATTATTTTCGGGAATTAGGTTAGAAGAACTTTGACCTTTGCATGTCTATATGTTGGTTCTTGTGATTATTGGGTTCAGCTTACTTAGTATTCCAACCTTTCAGGGAGAATATTTATATCTGGTTCCGCTACGAAGGCCTTGATAGATTCAGGGGCCACTCACTCATTTATTTCGGAGGTATTTGCTAATTTTCTCAAAGTTAAGACCGTTGGGCTAGATGTAGCCTACTCAGTAGTACTGCCTTCGAGAGACGAGATGGCAGCCACCAATGTGATCCGAGACATAGATCTTTAGCTCAATGGCAACCTTGTTTATGCGGATCTGATCGTGTTGCCGATGCCATAGTTTGACATCATCCTAGGGATGGACTGGCTATTGCGGAACAGAGTTTTGATTGACTTTCAGCGGAGATCTGTTCTAATCCGACCGCCTGGAATGACGCAGTTCTTATTCGAACCGGACAGGTACTTTCCCTTACCGTGCATAATTCCTTATGTCAAGGCTAGGAAGCTCATGCATAGAGGGTGTCGGGCGTTTTTAGCAACTTTTATATCTGTCCCCGAGGCTCCTAGTCAGTCAGCTTCGGATGTCCCAGTTGTCAGGGATTTTCTAGACGTTTTTCCGGAAGACGTCTCTGGTATGCCATCCGAGAGAAAGGTGGAGTTTTCCATCGAGCTTATGCCAGGTATGGTTCCGATCTCAAAAGCACCGTACCGACTAGCACCGACAGAGATGGCAGAGCTTAAAAAGCAGATTCAGGAACTTCTTGACAAGGAGTTCATTCGCCCGAGTTTTTCACCATGGGGCGCGCCATTCTTATTTGTGAAGAAGAAGGATGGCTCTATGAGGCTTTGTATTGACTACCGGGAGTTGAACAGGGTTACAGTGAAGAACAAGTACCCACTTCTGAGGATTGAGGATTTGTTTGACCAGTTGCAGGGAGCTTCGATATTCTCCAAGATAGATCTACGTTCCGGTTATCACCAGTTGAGGGTGAGACATGCTGATGTTTCCAAGACTGCCTTCAGGACTCGTTATGGCCACTATGAGTTCCTTGTGATGCCGTTCGGTCTGACGAATGCGCCAGCGATCTTCATGGATCTCATGAATCGCGTATTTCAGCCGTATCTTGACCAGTTTGTGATAGTATTCATAGACGACATTCTCGTCTACTCGAAGAATCAGGAGGATCACAGCAGACATCTGACCACAGTGCGGCAGACCTTGCAGAAGCACAAGTTATTCGCAAAGTTCAGTAAGTGCAAATTTTGGTTAGAGAAGGTGGCGTTCTTAGGCCACATTGTTTCTAGCAGTGGTATTGAGGTAGACCCAGCGAAAGTTGCCGCAGTCAGAGATTGGGTTGTGCCGCAGAAAGCATCAGAGATCCGCAGTTTTCTTGGGCTAGCAGGATATTATCGGAAGTTCATTAAGGGATTCTCCTCTATTGCCGTTCCACTCACATCATTGACCAAGAAGAATGCAAAATTTGTGTGGAGCGAGGAGTGTCAGAAGAGCTTCGATACTTTGAAGCAAGCTCTTATCTCAGCACCAGTTTGGGCCATGCCGTCAGGGCCGGGAGATTTTGTTTTGTATACCAATGCTTCGAAGCTCGGTTTGGGCGCAGTATTGATGCAGCATGGGAAGGTGATAGCATATGCTTCTCGTCAGCTGAAAATCCATGAGAAGAACTACCCTACCCATGATCTAGAGTTGGCCGTCGTGGTTTTTGCCTTGAAGATTTGGAGGCATTATTTTTATTGGGAGAAGTGCCAGATCTTTACGGACCACAAGAGCCTCAAGTATTTCTTTACGCAGAAGGAGCTGAACATGCGTCAGAGGCGTTGGTTGGAGCTTGTGAAGGATTATGACCGTGACATTAGCTACCACCCGGGTAAAGCTAATGTAGTTGCAGATGCATTGAGCAGAAAAGTCGCAGTGATGGCTCATTTGACGATTCAGAGACCTCTTCAACTTGAGATGCAGAAGTCTGATCTAGAGTCATATCCTCGAGGTAGAGTTCCCCGTCTATCTACCTTGACTATTCAGTCCTCTCTTCTTGACCGTATTCGCAGTGGTCAATCAGCAGATGAGCAGTTAGCAAAGTGGAAGCAGAGAGATGAGGCCAAGGGCAGTGTCTTGTATTTAGTCAGCGATGGTATTGTGAGATACCGAGACAGGATGTGGGTTCCCAGCAGTGGTTCTATTCGAGCAGATATTCTATCAGAGGCCCACATGTCGCCGTACTCTATTCATCCAGGGAGTACGAAGATGTACCGAGATCTGCAGTCATTGTATTGGTGGCCTGGGATGAAGAAAGACATCAGACGGTTTGTATCCGAGTGTCTGACTTGCTAGTTAGTGAAGGCGGAGCATCAGAGACCAGCAGGTTTGCTTAAGCCTCTTCATATTCCCGAGTGGAAGTGGGAGAATGTTACCATGGACTTTGTGACCGGATTGCCGAAGTCAGTCAGAGGATCAAATGCTATCTGGCTGATTGTAGATCGTCTTACCAAATCAGCGCACTTCTTGCCTATTAAGACGACTTTCACCTTGATTCAGTATGCAGAGTTGTATATCCGGGAGATAGTTCGACTTCATGGTATTCTAGTTTCTATCGTATCTGACAGAGATCCTAGATTTACTTCCTCATTTTGCAAGAGTTTGCATTCGACTATGGGTACAAAGTTGCTGTTTAGCACAGCTTTCCATCCGCAGACAGATGGGCAGTCAGAGCGAGTTATTCAGATCTTGAAGGATCTTCTTCG